>NC_083828.1:4708734-4945041 GCF_015708825.2 Lethenteron reissneri | reverse complement strand
TGACGATTATCTCAACCGGTCCTGGGCCTCCCCTAGGTCGACTCAGCCTCAAATGTGTACCTGGTGCAATGTTTAAAATAGGGAGAAAAAGGCGGCCGGGCGTGTTGTTGGCCACCCAACCCCTTGTGTGCCGTGCCGGCTTTCATATGTGCCCCTCGCTAACAGCACTTGCCCCAACAGTCTGTTAACGGCTATACGGGGGATCTTTGTTTATGTGAACGTGTGTCTGCATACATCAGCCTTAAATGAGTGTCGGGTGCGCTGTGTAAACATCGCCATTGGGGAGACAAAGGCGGCCCGGGGCAGTGCTGGACGACCCAACCCCGAGTGCGCTGAGCCTGGGCTTGAATCGGTGGTTGTCAACAGCACTTGCCCCGACAAGCTGTATAGGCTACCCGGGGGATCTTTGTCTTTCTCGTAATCCGCAGTGTGGTGATTGAACACAATGTGGATGAGAGGATATATATATACACGTAGAAAGACAAAGATCCCCCGTATAGCCTGTAGGGGCAAGTGCTGTTAGCGAGTAGCACCTATGAGGGCCGGCACGGCACACGAGGGGGTGGGTGGCCAGCAACCACGCCCGGCCGCCTTTGTCTCCCCAGTGGCGACGTTTACACACCACACCAGCTACTAATTTGAGGCTGAGTCAACCTAGGGGAGGCCCCAGGACCGGTTCAGATAATATTCACCGGCGTTGACCGTGAGCGGGAATCGAACCCGGGTCGCCAGGTTCGTAGCGCAGCGTAGCGCTAACCGCTGCACCACCGCTCCCCACACGCTCACGCAAGGCTAGACGGGGGCAATGGGGGCGTGCAATGGCAGTGGGGTGTTGGCCCTAATTTAGCATAACCAGCAGAGCGGTGATTGACATCCCGCCAGAGTCATTATTGTTCCGTGGGGGGTTGGCTGGCACAGACAGACAGACAGACGCATTGATCAGAGAGCAATGCGTGCGTCTGTGCGTCTGTGCGTGTGTGCATGTGCGTGCGTGTGTCTGTGCGTGTGTGCATGTGCGTACGTGCGTGTACGTGTGTGTGTGCGTGTGTGTGTGCGTACATGTGTACGTGCGTCTGTGCGTGTACGTGTGTCTGTGCGTGTGTGTGTACGTGTGTGTGTCCCTGCGTGTGTGCGTGCGTGTGTGCGCGTGTGAGTGCGTGTGTGCGTGTGTGCGTGTGTGCGTGTGAGTGCGTGTGTGTGTGCGTGTGTGCGTGTGTGTGTGCGTGTGTGCGTGAGTGTGTGTGTGCGTGTGTGTGCGTGTGTGCGTGCGTCTGTGCGTGTGTCTGTGCGTATGTGCGTGTATGCGTGTGTGAGTGCGTGTGTCTGTGTGTATGTGAGTGTGTGAGTGTGTGCGTGCGCGTGTGTGCGTGTGTGTGCGTGTGTGTGCATGTGAGTGTGTGAGTGCGTGTGTGTGCGTGTGTGAGTGTGTGTGTGCGTGTGTGTGCGTGTGTGCGTGCGTCTGTGCGTGTGTGAGTGCGTGTGTCTGTGTGTGAGTGCGTGCGCGTGTGTCGCGGTTAGCGCGCTGCGCTACAAACCTGGCGAACCGAGTTCGATTCCCGCTCACGGCCAACACCGGTGACGATTATCTGAACCGGTCCTGGGCCTCCCCTAGGTCGACTCAGCCTCAAACGAGTACCTGGTGCTGTGTGTAAACATCGCCACGTGGGAGACAAAGGCGGCCGGGCGTGGTGCTGGTCACAAAACACACTCTCGTGTGCTGTGTTGGCCTTCCAAAGTGTTACTCGCTAACAGCACTTGCCCCAACAGCCTGTTAAGGCTACACGGGGGGGGATCTTTATTCTTTATTTGTGTTCACGGTGGACGCCTCACTCGACCATTACAAAGACAAAGATCCCCCGTATAAGCTCAACAGACTGTTGGGGCAAGCGCTGTTAGCGAGAAGCACTCACCCACCCACTCACCCACCCACCAACCCACCCGCCCACTCACTCACTCACCCGCCCACTCATCCACCCACCAACCCACTCACCCCTTCACCCACCCATTCACTCATCAACCCACTCACCCACCAACCCACCCACTCACTCACCCAACCACTCACCCACCCACTCACCCACCCACTTACCCACTAACCCACCCACCCACTCACCCACCAACCCACCAACAGTGACCCACCCACTCACCCACCCAACCCACCCACCAACTCATCAACAGTCACCCATCAACCCACCCACTCACCAACACATTCACCCCCCCCCCCACCCCCCCATTTAAATCAGACATCTTAGTCCCGAGTCAGACAACACAGAGACAACGATCTCCCGCATAGAGCCTCTAAGAGACCTTTGGGGCTGGTGCTGTTAGCGAGTGGCACCTATGAAGGCCGGCACGGCACACGAGGTGGGTTGGCTGGCCGACACAAACACACACGCAGCGGGGTGCTCACATAAGCCGCCCGCGCGGACCGTACGGCGTGGGGGAAGGCCCTCATCCAGCAGTGGATGGAGCAAAGGTCTGCGGGTGTAGACACCGGCTGTGTGAGCTGCTCCACGCGGGGCTGTGGCCGCACCCCCCTCCCCCCACTCCCCCCACTCCCCCCACTCCCAATCTCTCATCTCCCCAGCGAGTCCACGCAGGGCTGTCACGCCAATGAATTACACGTGACATCTACGTAATGACCTTCATCCATATTCCTGGCTGGTCGCGTCATCGTCTGAGGGTGAGGCATTGGGTTGGTGGTGGTGGTGGTGGTGATGGTTAGGTTGGTGGTTATGGGTGAGATATGGGTGGTTGATTATAGTGGTGGGTTAGGGTGGTGGTGGTGGAGGGTGAGACGTGAGTGGTGGTGATGAGTGAAGATGGTGGTGATGGGTGGTGGTGGTGGGTGAGACATGAGTGGCGGTGATGAGTGAAGATGGTGGTGATGGGTGGTGGTGGTGGTGATGGGTGAGACACATGAGTGGTGGTGATGAGTGAAGATGGTGGTGTTGGGTGGTGGTGGTGATGGGTGAGACATGAGTGGTTGGTTATGGTAATGGGTGAGGGTGGTGATGGGTGGTGGTGATGGGTTTGGGTGGTGGTGGTGATGGGTGGTGGTGGTGGGTGAGACATGAGTGGTGGTGATGAGTGAAGGTGGTGGTGATGGGTGGTGGTGGTGATGGGTGAGACATGAGTGGTGGTGATGGTATTGGGTGAGGGTGGTGATGGGTGGTGGTGGTGATGGGTTTGGGTGGTGGTGGTGATGGGTGGTGGTGGTGGTGGTGGTGGGTGAGGGTGGTGGTGGGTGGTGGTGGTGGTGAGGGTGGTGTTGGTGATGGGTTAGGGTGGTGGTGGTAATGGGTGGTGGTGGTGATGAGTGGTGGTGGTGATGAGTGAGGGTGGTGATGGGTGGTGGTGGTGGGTGGTGGTGATGGGTTAGGGTTAGGGTGGTGGTGGGTGGTGATGGGTGGTGGTGGTGATGGGTGAGGGTGGTGGTGGGTGAGGGTGAGGGTGGTGGTGGTGGTGGGTGGTGGTGGTGATGGGTGAGGGTGGTGATGGATGAGTGATGATGTGTGGCAACGTGGACCGAGTTAATTTGTGTTAGAATCGCGAACAGACATCGCTTGGTGGTGATGAGGGAGGCATGAGTGGTTGGTTATGGTGATGAGTTAGGGTGGTGGTGGATGGTGGTAATGGTGGAGTGGATGGTGCAGACCAGAGTGTGCTAATCCCCGGTACTCCAACCAGTGGCGTGGTAACAACATTATCAGCGCAGGGGGTGTGTCTCAATCGGTCAAGTGGGGCCCCCCAATATTTGATTTGTCTCGCACAGCCTCACCCAGAGGCTATTCGAGATCGCGGCCTCTCTCTTGCCCTAATCACGTCACCGTTACGCTCACGGTCTCGAATATTTAACGCTGTAAGGGGCGCTCCGTTGTCGCAAAACGCAGCCAACTTCAGTTCCGTGGCAGTACCTCTTCGCAATGTAACGTTACCGTTGTAATGAAATTAAAAGAAAAAGTTGGAACGTAACCGTAGGAATTTTCACGTAAAAAAAAACAAACGTAAATTTAAACCGCGTTTTGAATGTGTACTGTGTACTTTGACACTGTTGTTGTTGTTGCAAACAAATATCGTGGTGGTTGTCAAGAGGACCCCAACTCGCAGCTTTGGCCATCAGGGGAAACGGGCGAGGCAGCCTCTGCCCCCACGTGAGTCACACTACTGGTAACCATACTTCACCACGCTGGTCACGCTACTGGTAACCATACTTCACCACGCTGGTCACACTACTGGTAACCATACTTCACCACGCTGGTCACCCTACTGGTAACCATACTTCACCACGCTGGTCACACTACTGGTAACCACACTTCACCACGCTGGTCACCCTACCGGTAACCATACTTCACCACGCTGGTCACACTACTGGTAACCACACTTCACCACGCTGGTCACCCTACCGGTAACCATACTTCACCACGCTGGTCACGCTACCGGTAACCATACTTCACCACGCTGGTCACCCTACCGGTAACCATACTTCACCACGCTGGTCACACTACTGGTAACCATACTTCACCACGCTGGTCACGCTACTGGTAACCATACTTCACCACGCTGGTCACCCTACTGGTAACCATACTTCACCACGCTGGTCACACTACTGGTAACCATACTTCACCACGCTGGTCACACTACTGGTAACCATACTTCACCACGCTGGTCACCCTACTGGTAACCATACTTCACCACGCTGGTCACCCTACCGGTAACCATACTTCACCACGCTGGTCACACTACTGGTAACCATACTTCACCACGCTGGTCACACTACTGGTAACCATACTTCACCACGCTGGTCACACTACTGGTAACCATACTTCACCACGCTGGTCACCCTACCGGTAACCATACTTCACCACGCTGGTTACACTACTGGTAACCATACTTCACCACGCTGGTCACACTACTGGTAACCATACTTCACCACGCTGGTTACACTACTGGTAACCATACTTCACCACGCTGGTCACCCTACTGGTGACCATACTTCACCACGCTGGTCACGCTACTGGTAACCATACTTCACCACGCTGGTCACGCTACTGGTAACCATACTTCACCACGCTGGTCACGCTACTGGTAACCATACTTCACCACGCTGGTGAGGCGACTGACTCCGGCCTCCGTCTCGCTTTCACCCCTCGTGAGTAATTCACCGCGTGAATTACGAAGCGCCACAATATCGCCTAATTTCCCTCCACGGCCCCCCCCCCCTTCCCACCCCCCCTTTGTCGCGGACGCGATAAAACCATTTGTATCGAGTGCCGCAGATTCATCAGAGCGCTCCTATCGAAGGCGGTGGGGGGGGGGGGGCTAGAGGGGGACGAGGGAGGGAGGGAGCTTGGGTAGGGGGGGTATTTCTGGTCACGGATATTCAATCATCAAATCAATTTTCATTCCTCCCCCCCCCCACATTCCACCCTGCGGATTTCCGCGGGTATTCAGAAATATTGTAATAGTTTAAGGTCGCGCTCGTTATCCACTAACTCAGTCACCCACTCACGCACCCAGCCACTCACTCGCAAACCCACGAACTCGCTCACCCATTCACTCAGCGACTAACTCGCTTGCCCGCTCACTCACTCCATCACCCACTCATTCACTCACCCACCCACTCACTCACTTACCCACCCATTCACTCACCCACCCACTTACTCACTTACCCACTCATTCACTCACCCACCCACTCACTCACTTACCCACCCATTCACTCACCCACCCACTCACTCACTTACCCACCCATTCACTCACCCACCCACTTACTCACTTACCCACTCATTCACTCACCCACTCACTCACCCACCCACTCACTCACTCACCCACCCACTCACTCACCCACCCACTCACTCACTTTTCCCACTCATTCACTCACTCACCCACTCACTCACTTACCCACCAATTCACTCACCCACCCACTCACTTACCCACTCATTCACTCACCCACCCACTCACTCACTTACCCACCCATTCACTCACCCACCCACTCACTCACTTACCCACCCACTCACTCACCCACTCACTCACTCACCCACCCACTCACTCACCCACCCACTCACTCACTTTTCCCACTCATTCACTCACTCACCCACTCACTCACTTACCCACCCATTCACTCACCCACCCACTCACTTACGCACTCATTCACTCACCAACCCACTCACTCACTTACCCACCCATTCACTCACCCACCCACTCACTCACTTACCCACCCATTCACTCACCAACCAACCCACTCACTGAGTAATATCCCTCTGATGTCATATTTTCGGAATAAAAACCCGATTTTAAAAACATTTCTTGGAACATCCAACAATTTCGCATCCTGGGTTTGATTTTCAGATAATAACGGTAAAGTCACGTAGGTAGAAAAAAATAATCGATCACGACGTTTCGATCGCAACGCAAGCAATCGTCATCAGGCGGAAGAAAGAGGCTAAAGTCTTTCTGACCATTGTTTGCATTGCGATCGAAACGTCGTGATCGATTATTTTTTCTACCCACGTGACTTTACCGAAAGAATCAAAGAGTATGGATTCCTGCAGTCACGAAAGCTTCAACTCATAATAATAATTATTCGGTAAGTTTGTTTGACGTTAGGTGGGAATACATAATCCGAATTTCGTGAACCAATCTCCCCCTTATGGACCGGGAGCTCTGTGTTCTCTGCAGCCTTGATCCCACTCCCGGTCTGGCAGTAACAAAGGTCACGATTCTGTCAAATCGCTCGATGAAGCTGGTTGCAATAATACCAGCGAAACGTCGTACTCAAATTGTAACCGTTGCGGGTTTACTCTCCAACACTAATCGGCGCGTTTTCTTTTACGTGACAAACCTCACAAATTCACTGTGTCGGGTGGTGATGGCTTCAACGACACATTGACCTACACGCGATCTAACCCCAACAACAAATGCCCCTTTAGCAACGACGCGATTCTATTCGTGTTCCCACCTACGTTGAACCTCTTTCGCACCGTACGTCGGCAACCTTCATTTTGGATCACAGCAGCGGATCTTCGTCGAAGCAATATCGGTCGCGACACGGTGGCTCCTTCGGCACGAAACAGAGGCCCCCCCTGGCCTCCAGGCAGCGGGGAAATCCATCGTGCAGCGTGATCGCCTTTGATCTCGCCCTGGACACGGCCTGCGTTTTGACCATCGTTCATTGGCTTGGATGGATGTGCGTGTGTGTGTGCGCGCCTAAGTGTGTGTGTGCTGTCTGGCGGTAGTGTGGTGTAGTGGTCAGCGCGCTGCGCTATGAACCCGGGTTCGATTCCCGCTCACGGCCAACACCAGTGACGATTATCTGAACCGGTCCTGGGCCTCCCCTAGGTCGACTCAGCCTGAAATGAGTACCTGGTGCGGTGTGTAAACATCGCCACTGGGGAGACAAAGGCGGTCGGGCGTGGCGCTGGCCACCCACCCCCTCGTGTACCGTTCCGGCCTTCATAGGTGCTCGCTAACAGCACTTGCCCCTACAGTCTGTTAAGGCTATACGGGGGATCTTTATCTTTGCTGTCTGGCTTAGTGGGCGGCCGGACGTGGTGCCACCCACCTCGTGTGCCGTGCCGGCCTTCATAGGTGCCACTAGCTAAGCAGCACTTACCCCAAAGGTCTCTTGGAGGCTATGCGGGAGATCGTTGTCTCTGTGTTGTCTGATTTGGGACTAAGATGTCTGATTTAAATGTGGGGGTGGGGGGGGGGGTGAATGTGTTGGTGGGAGGGTGGTTTGGTGGGTTACTGTTGGTGGGTTTGGTGGGTGAGTGGGTGGATGGGTTGGTGAGTGAGGGGTGGGTGAGCTGGTTGGTGAGTGGGTGGGTGAGTGAGTGGGTGGGTGGGTGGGTGAGTGGGTGGGTTGGTGGGTGAGTGGGTGGGTGGGTGAGTGGGTGGGTGGGTTGGTAGTTGAGTGGGTGGGTGGTTGAGTGGGTGGGTGGTTGAGTGGGTGGGTGGTTGAGTGGGTGGTTGAGTGAGTGGGTGGGTGGTTGAGTGAGTGGGTGGGTGGTTGAGTGAGTGGGTGGTTGAGTGGGTGGTTGAGTGAGTGGGTGGTTGAGTGGGTGGGTGGATGGATGGGTGGGTGGATGGGTGGGTGGGTGAGTGGGTGGGTGAGTGGGTGGGTTTGTGGTGAGTGGGTGAGTTGGTGGTGAGTGAGTGGGTGGGTGAGTGGGTGGGTGAAGGGTTATGTTGAGCGGTTGGGTGGTTGGTGAGATTGGGATAGTGATGATAACAACAACAGCGAACATCACCAATAATATAATCACACTGGCGTGATTGGGCAGCTGAACCCAGATTCAAACCCAGGATCTCAACTTTGCCCGCTCTCATCATCACCACGATCATCTCTGCCCCGCCGTTCGTTTCATGAGCCGTCCTAATGCGTCCGCATTAATATCGGGCGAGCCCACGCCGTGCTCCGCATGATGCATTTCGCTCTCACATTGTCAATGCATTGATCCATGAATCAGTAAATCCATCCTATCCTTAATCTGCCCCTTCATCATAACATTCATAACATCTCAATACGCATTTGTCCAACCGTCCGTCATGGCAAGTCGCCTCGCCTGTCCCCCGCTCAAAGGGTGGGGGGCCGTTCTATAGGGGAGGAGGGGCGTGGGGGGTTATATGGGGGAAGCGGCGCTCGTTTCAATCGGGGGCCCCGAGTCGGTGGTGGAAATTCCTCGTTACCATGGCAGGATCCAGTTTAATACTGCTCTGTATATGTGATGAGCACTGTCGACAACTCTCAGAGTGAGATAGATACTCGCTCTGTGAAGCCGATGGTGATGATGATGACGATGTTACTGATGATGATAGCGATGTTGATGATGATGATGACGATGTTACTGAGGATGATGATAGCGATGTTGATGATGATGACGATGTTACTGATGATGATGATAGCGATCTTGATGATGATGATGACGATGTTACTGATGATGATGATAGCGATGTTGATGACGATGATGACGATGTTCGTGATGATAGCTTTTTATGATCCTAGTGATGATATCGATCATCTTGCTATGGAATATGATCCTAGTGATGACGATAATGACAGTATTCATGTCACTGCTTCTGTAAAAAAATATGATGCAGATTCATGGTGCTGATACTGATGATGTTGTTGACTCTATTGACGATGCCCTCCTCTACTGTGAACATTACGATGATGTGTGTATGTTGAACTTCTTTTGCGCCGTACGTAGCCAACCTTGCTCATCGGAAGTGCGGGAGAAGGGCAGCAAACGAAGTTCTAAAGAAATGAGTTCCCCATCTAGATTATAAAGTGCATAGCTCCCAGTGACGTCGTAATATCGGAAGGAAGAGAGTTCCGATACGGCCGCAGAAGCGCATCTGCAAGCGCGCGATGCGGCGAGCGTCTTTGTACGACGGTGAAGCCGGCCAGGGGGCTAGGGGCTAGGGGCGCCCACTTCGGAGGGAGCCGAGAGAAAGTCGTCTCGGGTGGCGAGTGGGACACGTGGTGGAGAGTGTGGTCACGTGGTGGTGAGAGGGACACGTGGTGGTGAGAGGGACACGTGGTGGAGAGTGGGGCACGTGGTGGAGAGTGTGGTCACGTGGTGGAGAGTGTCGTCACGTGGTGGAGAGAGGGGCACGTGGTGGTGAGAGGGGCACGTGGGGAGAGGGGCACGTGGTGGCGAGTGGGGCACGTGGTGGAGAGTAGGACACGTGGTGATGAGAGGGGCACGTGGTGGAGAGTGTGGTCACGTGGTGGAGAGTGTCGTCACGTGGTGGAGAGAGGGGCACGTGGTGGTGAGAGGGGCACGTGGGGAGAGGGGCACGTGGTGGCGAGTGGGGCACGTGGTGGAGAGTGGGACACGTGGTGATGAGAGGGGCACGTGGTGGAGAGAGGGTCACGTGGTGGAGAGTGGGTCACGTGGTGGAGAGAGAGACACGTGGTGGTGAGAGAGACACGTGGTGGCGAGAAAGGAGAGAACGCAAACGGGAAGCACCAGGACGGAGACCCTACCTCTCTGTGTGCTGTGAAGAAGGGCCATTGCCCGAAACGTCACCTAATAGATATAATAGCATTTCTTTAAAACGCAGTGCTCTTGGCGATTGTGCTGAGGCTGCTTTTCTTGTTGTCAATTGTGAATGTGCAACTGCTGCCAAGGCAGCAGCAGCATCAGCACAGCCAAATGATTTGTTTACTTTTAGAAAGAGGCGTTTCGAAGCTGTGAGCCAGGCTACGATGGACTGTGGGGTGGACGTGGAGATGATGGCCCAGTACAGAGGAGCGAGTGGTGAATTAGAACCACAAAGGCAGAGCCCACGATAGAGTGGAATCTCTGCCAGGGAGAATAAGAAGCCAGGTCTCGCGAAGGTCACTGGCGGCTCTCATGTCTGGATGTGGAGGTTCAAAACCCCGTCTTGTACCCCATCACTACCCGCTACCACCACACCCTACCACCACCCGCTACCACCAATCTCTACCACACCCACCCCATCACCCCCTTACAATCTGCACAAAAAGCTCTCACTCTCATCCCATTATCCAGCTCGTACATCCATCCACGCTCTCTCGCTCTCACGCCGATGAAAAATTAAGAGTATAAATTTATCAAGCATTGGGGGCGCATTACACATTTTTTTTTAATTCTTATATATTTTTTTAACTGTTACACTGATTTATGATGAAGGCTCCGCCCCGAGCAGAAGTCCTCTGCACCCCAGCTATGTTCCAAGGGGCGGCGTTGTGTTTCACAGTAATTAAGGTTGTGTCAGAGGCAATTAATAAAACGCCATTTGGTTATAGAGGCGCTGTCAGCGAGGGGTAATGGATTGGGGGGGACAGGCAGAGTGCCGGCCTGGCGAGCGGATTGAGAAATTCATAATTTTCGATTTTAAGCTTTCGTGACTGCAGGGATTCATCTTCTTGGTTCTTTCGGTAAAGTCACGTAGAAGGGAAGTAATAAAATAATAAAAATAAAACATAATAAAATAATTCTCACGACGTTTCGGCCACAACGCAAGCAGCCGTCCTCAGGTGAAGACGATGTCTCCCCGACAGACCTGTTCTTCACCTGAGGACGGCTGCTTGCGTTGTGGCCGAAACGTCGTGAGAATTATTTTACTGTATTATGTTTTATTTTTATTATTTTATTACTTCCCTTCTACGTGACTTTACCGAAAGAACCAAGAGGATGAATTCATAATTTGCTCGTCTTGGGTAGAGATGAGCCTTCTCCCTGGTTACTGCGGGGGATTTTCAACAGAGTGCCGGATGAATTAGGGCCTTAATTAATGGCCAGAAGAGAGAGCGAAAATTGACCTTCTGCCAGCGAGCATTCGACACGTTCACGTGGCATCAAAGAGGGCACCGAGCGTGGCACAATGCGCCGTGGTGACGTTACCGCCAATTTAAACTCAAAACTATATTTTTTATGATAATTTTTTTTACCCTTTTATCTGGCAACAAAACTGACACCTTTTTTACAAGGAGTCATGTTTACATAGACCACAATACCTTCAGTCATAATGCAAACAAAAAACATAACTCTGATAATGTATGCACTGTCCTTGAAGTTGATTGGTCCACACCCGAGACAGCTTTCCTTTGAGCCTAGTCTCACATGGGTTGGACCAGATGACGCCAAAAGGCGCACAACTCAAAGACAATGTACCATCAGAGCATGAGAGTTCGGGGTAAGCATTTACACCATTGGAACCTCACCATCAGAGTATGAGAGCTGGCAAATGAGGTTCCAATGGTATGTTTTTTTATTTTACCAGGTAATACTCACTAAGCTGTGTAGCTCATTTGCAGAAGCGATCTGGCCACACATTATAGCTCAACGAAGTGGCTTATCGTGTGGAAGTGTCTATCAGCCAAAAACTCTAAACCCATGTTTCCAAACGGGGAGAGAAAAACCGGAGGACCCGGAGAAAAATCCACGCGACCACGGGGAGAGAGACACGCAAACTCCAAATACACAGCAGGGGTCGGGATCGAACCCAAGACCTCCTGTATACCAGGCGAGGTAGTTAACATCTCCTAGCCACCGTGATAATGAGAGAGAGAGACATTCAAACTCCAAATATACAGCAGCAGGCGTTAGGGTCGTGATCGAACCCAAGACCTCCTGTATACCAGGCGAAGTAGTTAACATCTCCTAGCCACCGTGGCGCCCTTAACGGCGGCGGTGGTTTTTGTTGTTGTTGTGAGCTCGTGAACGACCCAATTGGGCATTTGGAGGCAGTCGCCCTCCAGCAACGATTTATATTCATGTATTTTAAAGACGACGGCATCAACTGCCCCAATTGCGAGGTGCAGTGCCAACACTTGTGCATCACAGCGCGACGTCTCCCGGGTTCTATTACCAACTCGGGCGCTTTTCTTCGTGGAGTTTTATTTTTTTAAATCCTTTATATTAAGTTCACTTGCTTGCTTAGGACCGTGCAAATCTTTCGGTCGTTTTTTAACCCACTTCCCGTGATCCAATCGAGCTGACATTTTCCACACAGACTCGTTGTGCGTGACAATTAATGTTCCTGAAACTTTTTTCCAAAATTTTACACTTTTTAGGACAAAAATATTATATTTAATTACCAATTGCTTAATGGTGCAATGCAATCATCTGACCCATAGGTGGCAGCCATCTCAAGCCAGAGGACGAGAGGACTCTAGCCGCCACGCATATAAAGGATTTATAGTGAAAAACTTTGTTTTTACGGGTTATACTTGTTTACGTTTATGTCCCTGTTCTGCATGCGGTTCCTCCGGATTTCTGCGAATTTCTCCCATGGCTACAGCCCCGCCCCTGCCCTCCACCATACAATGTACCTGGTTAAATTTCGATGTAAAGCTTTCGTGACTGCAGGGATTCATCTGCTTGGTTCTTTCGGTAAAGTCACGTAGAAGGGAAATAATAAAATAATAAAAATAAAACATAATAAAATAATTCTCACGACGTTTCGGCCATAACGCAACCAGCCGTCCTCAGGTGAAGAACAAGTCTGTCGGAAAGACAGCGTCTGAATGGGCACCACCAAGTTTGGCAGCGTATATTTAAGCTTCAGACGCTGTCTTTCCGACAGACCTGTTCTTCACCCGAGGACGGCCCATAATCTTGTGTCCTGTAAAGTTATACAGTACACATACGGTGACATGCACATACACATATTCACGCACATACACATATTCACACACATACTTGCTGGATTATATGACGCACCCCCAACTTAATATTTAAAACACAGGGGGGGGGGGAGGAATAGGTGCGTCTTATAATCGGGAGAATAACGGTCATCGTTGGCTCGTCTGTGGGGGGGTATTAAAAAATAAATAAGAACATGTGACTGGAAGTGTTTTTTTTACCACCATAATCTGTGCTGGGGCTTCACATCCTCGTCACGTTGCTGCCGTGACTCTGAGTTAAGTAGTTGGTAATGTTCTTAGGTTTTTTCGGTAAAGTCACGTAGGTAAAAAATTAAAATTAATAAAAGCACTTGATACAGCTATCGTGCTTGTGACTGTTCCACCTGAAGACGGAAGCTTGTGTTGCCTCCGAAACGTCGTGATTTTTTATTAGATTTTTATTTTGCTTTTATTAATTTGAAATTTTTACCTACGTGACTTTACCACCGATAGAACCTAAGAATATGAATCCTTGCAGTCACGAAAGCTTCAAATCTAGTTGGTAATGGTGGCCGTGTACAAGAAGACAACGGCGAACGTCAGTGGCGTCTGGCACCCTCCACCACCACCACCACCAATCACCACCTCCACAACCACGCCGCACTAAACAGCGTGGCGAGGTTTAGTCGGTACAACCCAAACGATTGACACTGCAAGCGGATGTCTTCATCCGGCAAGTAATATAAAGGGCGTCTGTTCGATTACAATCCAGTGCCGTATTTTTCTTGCCTTATCAATAATGTCACTCTCTTCGGCGTCGCCTTTCTCGGGGCTAAATCTGACATCTGATTCCACGGGGCCTTGCAAATTGCTCAGCCAACCGGATTCCGACGGCCTAAATCCCCTCCGTGCCCGATCTATCTCCAGCGACTCAATAGAATCATCAAGCATCTCTGTGGAACATATTGGTGACCAGCAGACAATCATTGCACGCGTCAAACTGATACAAAATAATCATTAGCGTGGATCGATTGAATCTATCCTTGCACAATGAGGCTAGTGATTGTGTTGTTAGGTATTGTATCGTTTTCTTTTAATTGAACCAGGGCGCACTACTTAACAGACATGGGTCTTTGGCCGGCGCACGCTCACTCGGGATGAGTCGTCACTATCATCATCATCACGTGCGTGCGTAGTGTACAAGGTGCATCACGTGCTCATCATCACATGGGTGCGTAGTGTACAAGGTGCATCACGTGCTCATCATCATCACATGGGTGCGTAGTGTACAAGGTGCATCACGTGCTCATCATCATCACATGGGTGCGTAGTGTACAAGGTGCATCACGTGCTCATCATCATCACATGGGTGCGTAGTGTACAAGGTGCATTACGTGCTCATCATCATCACATGGGTGCGTAGTGTACAAGGTGCATCACGTGCTCATCATCATCACATGGGTGCGTAGTGTACAAGGTGCATCACGTGCTCATCATCATCACGTGGGTAGTGTACAAGGTGCATCACGTGCTCATCATCATCACGTGGGTAGTGTACAAGGTGCATCACGTGCTCATCATCATCACGTGGGTAGTGTACAAGGTGCATCACGTGCTCATCATCATCACGTGGGTAGTGTACAAGGTGCATCACGTGCTCATCATCATCACGTGGGTAGTGTACAAGGTGCATCACGTGCTCATCATCATCACCACGTGCTCATCATCATCACGTGGGTAGTGTACAAGGTGCGTCACGTGCTCATCATCATCACGTGTGTAGTGTACAAGGTGCGTCACGTGCTCATCATCATCATCACGTGGGTGCGTAGTGTACAAGGTGTGTCACGTGCTCATCATCATCACGTGGGTGCGTAGTGTACAAGGTGCATCACGTGCTCATCATCATCACGTGCTCATCATCATCACGTGCTCATCATCACGTGCGTGTGTAGTGTACAAGGTGTGTCACGTGCTTATCATCATCATCACGTGCTCATCATCACGTGCGTGCGTAGTGTACAAGGTGCATCGCGTGCATTGTGTATCACCCTACGTCACCGAACAGCACGGTTGGCTACGTACCGTGCGAAAGAAGTTCAACATACATCATACACATTTGGCAGTTCGCCTAATCATTCTTTTCGCGAAGCCTCATTCTGCTGACCAGCCGCTCAATGTCAAAGGCGAGTTTGCTTTATTGAACCAATCCCTGCTCAAGCGATGCACTCGCAGAACGCCGTGTTGCCGATAGCACGTGTAAACAACAACAACAACAACACCAGCCTTAATGTGTTCATGGGAAGGAAAAATATATGGGAAGGCGATGTTTCGTTGCCCGTTTTGTCAAGCGATCGTGTGCTCTGTGGGTATCTGGTGCCACCTGCCGTCTCTAATGGTTCACCAGCATGGAACGCCAGATGATTTTTACATTTCTAAAAATACTGGGTGCTTCAAACATTTTTTGAACACTTCCATGGAACTATCGTTTTTTGAAAAATAACGGATAATAACACTATTAACACGATGACAAATGTAATGTTGATAGCTTCAAAAAGTCTCACACTTGTTCGACATCGTTGTCAACGCGTGCCTGGAATCATCTCCAGGCGTTCTCCAAAAAAGGATGTAATACTAACTTCATTTTATATTGCGTCATTCATGCGAATTGCATCCCACAATGCTTTTTGTTCATTATAAAGAAATGCCAAATTATATTTATAACAACTGTCAAGCAAATGAAAACCTTCCGAAAATGAAAACGAACAACCAAATCAATAAATGGCACCAAAACAATAAGCACAAACAAAAAAAGTGATGGTGAATTTATCAATGATGATGATACTACGGCTGCTGCTGATGATGATGTCGATGTTGACGATATCGATTCCACGGAAAGTATATCGGGCAGTATTTCATTTAATTTTAAATAAATATGAATGTCTGCGGTAAAATTCATTATATGCGCAAAACTATCCCAGGATGTAACCACCCTGTCATAGCCCAAACCATGAATAAAACATCGACCGAGAAGAGTTATGCTACAACACACGCGCAGTGTAAATGTTCAAACAAATCGGTTTTTCTAGGAAGTATCTGCAATAACCCTGTTTGCACGGCCAGTGACCCGCACGGATACATTCCTGAGAATCCTGGAGAAATTCCAGACTCATCTGACCTCTACGTGTGCGTGTGTACGTTGAACTTCTTTCGCGCCGTACGTAGCCCAACCGTGCTAATCGGAGGTGCGAGTGGAAGGACAACAAATGCAAAAAAGTAGTTCTGAAGAAATTGAGTTTCCAATCAAGATTTAAAAGTGCGTAACTCCCACTGGACTTCCTAATAGCGGAAGGAAGAGCGTTCCAGACGGCCACAGAAGCGCGTTTGAAAGCGCGCGATGCCATTGGCCGTCTGCGTTCGATGGCTTTCAGCCAATAGCCGCTCGATTGTGCACGCGCTCTATGGTGACGTCACCCGTCCCCGTGACCAGTGACCATCATCCCTTCTCGCCGTGACGCGTCATGTCCCAAGCCCGCTTAATCCACAAAGACAAATATCCCCCCCACCCACCCTTTATCGCCTTTAACATAATTTTTTTAGGGGGGAGGTAAGTGCTGTTAGGGAGTAGCACATATGGTCAGCACCACGCCCGGCCGCCTTTGTCTTCCCCACAGTGGCAATGTTTACACGCCGCACAAGGTACTCATTGAGGCTGAGTCAACCTAGGGGAGGTCCATGACCGGTTTAGATTATCGTCACTGGTGTTGGTCGTGAGCGGGAATGAAACTCGGGTCGCAGCGCATTAACCGCTGCACTACCGCTCCCCCCCACACACGCGCGCGCACACGTGTCTGCGCACGTACAAAATAACTCGCTTAGCGCGACCCCAGGAGGACGCTGATTCGCTATAGCGCCCTTTGTCCTGGAGACTGTGCACGTGCCGACACACGAGTTGACAAGCCTCTCTCGCCACGCGTGGGTTAATGTCGTCGTGCTATCACCTGGCTGGTGGTCCACATCCGACGGAGTGACGCTTGCGAGCGCGCTGCGTGAAGTGTTGAATATATTTCACGCAGTCGCAATGCGCGAAAGCAATTATTTACAAAGGTCATTTATGTCGCCGAGGGGAATTCCATATGATCCTTAATTAAGTGTGCCAGGCTCTAACCTATTCATTTCGGCAGCTTTGTGAAATGAGTTACAATCGGACGTAACAATGGGGATATTTACACGATCCAACCCCAAAAAAATACGATTTTACGATGTTGTAAGCTTGGTTATTTCAGCATCATTAGTCCCCTCCAATGATGGGGATTATGAATTAGAATCCTGGCTAGGCTCTGTGGATAACCCGCGGATGATGATGATGCATATCATTGCCCCAGGTCACTCTTTGCAAATGAGGCCCGATACTCGGTCTCTTGAGTTTTTCCTCGCCAGGTTCAAATCACATCGTTCCGGGCGACACACGCACAGAGTGTGTTGGGTGGTGTTGCCGTTGCTAGTGGTGAACGAGCACAATCAACAACAACAAAACACAAACTCAACACATTCATCGTCGAAAAAAGGGATGTGTAAAAGACGACGTTTCGTACAACGGCCCTTCTACAGCGCACAAAGACAAAGACCCGCTTCCCGTACAGCCTGAAAAGACTGTTGGGGCGAAGTAGCACCTATGAAGACCAGCACGGACACACGAGGGGGTGGTGGCCAACACCATGCCCAGCCGCCTTTGTCTCCCCATTGGCGATATTTACACATCGCACCAAGTAGTCATTTGAGGCTGAGTCGACCTACACACACACGTGTGTGTGCTCAACATACACACGTGCCGGCCTTCATAGGTGCTACTCACGCACAGCACTTGCCCCAACAGTCTGTTAAAGGCTACACTGGGGATCTTTGTGTGTGTGTGATGTGGAGGGATGTGGATCTCAGTAGGGGGCACAGGTGGTGCATCGGCCAGTCATCTCAGTCAGTCGACCCGTGGCACCACCTGGGTCTGCCCCGTGACCTCCTGCCAGCGGGCGTTTGACACTTCACGTGGCCTCAACGCGCACCCAGCCTGGCACAAGCGCCGTGGTGACGGTCACGGCCACTTAGTGGCGAATTGCGGCAGTTGTCGGTCTCAAGGTCGACTCAGCCTCAAATGAGTACCTGGGCGCGGTGGTGTGTAAACCTCACCACGAGGGAGACAAAGGCGGCCGGGCGTGGTGGTTGGCCACCCCCCCCCCTCGTGTGCCGCGTGCACGGCCTTCGTAGGTGGGTGCCACTCGCTAACGGCACTTGCCCCCAAAATTTCCGTTGAAGACTACACGGGGGACCTTTGTCTTTGCATGTGGCGAGCGTGCGGGGGGGGGGACTCCGGCCCCACCTGCGCCCTCCCCCTCGCTCCCCCCTCCCTCCCCCTCCCGCCCCCCCCCCTCCTGCCCCCCCCCTCCTGCCCCCCCTCCTCCCTCCTGCCCCCCCCCCCTGCTACCACCTCCTGCCCCCCCTCCTGCCCCCCCCCTGCTACCACCTCCTGCCCCCCCCCTCCTGCCCCCCCTCCTCCCTCCTGCCCCCCCCTGCTACCACCTCCTGCCCCCCCTCCTGCCCCCCCTCCTGCCCCCCCTCCTCCCTCCTGCCCCCCCCCCTGCTACCACCTCCTGCCCCCCCTCCTGCCCCCCCTCCTGCCCCCCCCTCCTGCCCCCCCCTCCTGCCCCCCCTCCTCCCTCCTGCCCCCCCCCCCTGCTACCACCTCCTGCCCCCCCTCCTGCCCCCCCTCCTGCCCCCCCCCTCCTGCCCCCCCTCCTCCCTCCTGCCCCCCCCCCCTGCTACCACCTCCTGCCCCCCCTCCTCCCTCCTGCCCCCCCCCTGCTACCACCTCCTGCCCCCCCCTCCTGCTCCACCCCCCTCCTGCCCCCCCTCCCCGCCCACACCTCCACAACGCCGTCACGTGACGCGCGTGCGGAGCCAATGGGCGAGGCGCGTTCGCCTTGTAACGGGCGGCAGCAGCTGTTCGCCGCGAGAGGTTGTGGGAAGAAGCAGCAGCAGCAACAACAACAACGACGCAACAACTTCCACTTTAAAGCCGCCTCGTCGTCAACGAACGTTGAAGAGGTTATTTTTATATTTAATCAAACCTAAGTTTATTGTCGCCGTTGATTAGCGCACGTTACTTTGTCGTCGTTTTAAAACTAAAATAAAACGGAATTCAAGATTCGGTGGCGTTTTTTGTTGGTAAGGGGGAGTAGAGAAGTTGTTGCTCGCGACTTTGAATGTTGACCCTGCGTGTTGTTAATGATTAATTATCGGTTTAACCGCTAATTGTTCTAATTACTGAGTAGTGTGTGTGCACTGCCAACACCGGCGACGATTATCTGAACCGGTCCTGGGCCTCTCCCCCTAGGTCGACTCAGCCTAAAATGAGTTTCCTTTGCGCGGTGTGTTAACGTCGTCAGTGGGAAGACAAAGGCGGCCGGGCGTGGTGCTGGCCACCCACCCCCCTCGTGTGCCGTGTCGGCCTTCATAGGTGCTACTCGCTAACAGCACTTGCCCCAATAGTCTTACAGGCTACACGGGGGACCTTTGTCTTTGTAAATGTGTGGGGAGCGGTGGTGTAGTGGTTAGCGCTATGAGCCACGGCAACCGCAGTTCGATTCCTGCTCACGGCCACCACCACCAGCCCTCTCCCTCTAGGTCGACTCAGCCTCAAATGAGTACCTGGTGCGGTGTGTATAAACATCGCTAGTGGGAAGACAAAGGCGGCCGGGCGTGGTGCTGGCCACCCACCCCCTCCTGTGCCGTGCCGGCCTTCATAGGTGTTCTCTAACAGCACTTGCCCCTACAGTCTGTTACAGGCTACACGGGGGATCTTTATCTTTGTAAATGTGTCAATAAAGTTTAACAAATCTGTTCTCACGCAGGTACCCGATTATAAGACGCACCCCCCCCCCTCACCAACGTTGGCTTTGTACTGCAGTATATACACATGGACACTTCCATTCATTAACGTGTTTTTGTTTTACAGATACGTGTCAATCCACTGCTGGATGAAGGCCTTTCTTCTTCCCCTACTTAGTGTGGATCAGCAGTTTTGTTTCTTGCTGTGGTTGTCCCACCTGATGACGGCTGCTTGTGTTGCGATCGAAACGTCGTGATCTATTCTTTTTCTACCTACGTGACTTTACCGAAAGAACCAAAGAGTATACATATAGGGGATGTGTTTAACCATACTTCACCACGCTGGTCAGTGAGGGTTGGTGAGTAGGAGCGAGTGGGTACAGGGAGCGGGTTCAGATCTCATACGCCACTGATGGTAGCCGGGAGTCGAACCCGTGGCCACTGTGTCTTGTGGGTGGTTATCATTCATTCAAATTTGTCAAAGTTCGTTAGGCCTCAAAGGTTCTTAATAACACCGGGTTCATCAACAGGGTGGTTAAACATCGTGTTGTTTATCTTTCCGCTATCGATAATCGCATGGCATTTTTTATTAGTTCTATATTTTAAAACATCGATTATGGGTGTACAGGTCATATCGTAACAAAGGCCTAAATAGAGAAGGCTGCACAAACGCACAGTATCGCCTCTGATTAACACGGTTGGCTACGTACGGTGCGAAAGAAGTTTAACTTACGTACATAGGGGTCACGCACAGCTGTCCGTTGGAGGGACACAGCTGGACTACAGCAGAGTTGAGTGTTACCTGGGACAGCATGTCGAAATAGGGCACGGGATCAAAGTGATGGATTAACGAGATGGGACGAGAATGGGCCGGAGGCGCTTTCGTGAAAACTGAACTCGATCGTGAAAAGCACCGAAGTCATGCCCCCCCTCACAGAATAACTTTCGTTATCGATGCGTGCTGCATGCTTGTGAGATATGGTTCAGAGACGTGGTGATTCATGGAGAGAATGGAAAAAAATTGAGAAGTGTGCAAAGAAGCAAGGCTAGATGGACTAAATTTTGATTTAAAGCTTTCGTGACTGCAGGGATTCGTCTTCTTGGTTCTTTCGGTAAAGTCACGTCGAAGGGAAATAATAAAATAATAAAAATTAAACAATAAAATTATTCTCACGACGTTTCGGCCACAACGCAAGCAGCCGTCTTCAGGTGAAGAACAGGTCTGTCGGAAAGACAGCGTCTGAATGAATCGCCACATTCAGATGCTGTCTTTCCGACAGACCTGTTCTTCACCTGAGGACGGCTGCTTGCATTGTGGCTGAAACGTCGTGATAATTATTTAATTATGTTTTATTTTTATTATTTCCCTTCTACGTGACTTTACCGAAAGAACCAAGAAGATAGATGGACTGCTTGGAATTACTCAAATAATTCAAACAGTGAATAAAAGTATGTATGTTGAACTTCAAACGTGATTTGCAGCTTTCGTGACAGCAGGAATTACACTTTGGTTCTTTCGATAAAGTCACGTAGAAAGAAAATAAATTAAATAATAGCGTACGACGTTTCGATTGCAACACAAGCAACCGTCATCAGGTAGAACTAAATTTGAGAGAGAGTGTCTCTCTGTGTGTCTGTGTTGTCTCTCTGTGTCTCTCTGTGTGTCTGTTGTGTGTCTCTCTCTGCTTGTGTGTCTCTCTGTGTGTCTATGTTATGTGTCTCTCTCTCTCTGTGTGTGTCTCTGTGTTGTCTCTCTCTGCTTGTGTGTCTGTCTGTGTGTGTCTGTGTTTTGTCTCTCTCAAATTTAGTTCTACCTGATGACGACTGCTTGTGTTGCGATCGAAACGTCGTACTCTATTATTTAATTTATTTTCTTTCTACGTAACTTTACCGAAAGAACCAAAGAGTTTGTTGAACTTCTTTCGCAACGTACGCAGCCAACCGTGCTAATTGGAGGTGCGGAGGGTAGGACAACAAACTAAGAAATGAGTTTTCAATCTAAATTAAAAAGTCCATAGCTCCAGTGGCTTCCTATTATTGGAAGGAAGGGCGTTCCAGACGGACGCAATGGGGATTGCGCAATACACGCTACTGCAGAGCGGTGTTCTTCATTGCAAACTCCTGTGGGCCACTGGCGGCGGCCCCTGGTGGCCTTTAGTGCGGCCCCTGGCGTGCGCCCCCGAATGTGAAAACACCCCATCACAGAGGTCGCAAACGGGTTTTGATTCCTTACCCGTACCCGGCCGCACCAGGGTCGCAAACAGTACCCTACCCGATACCTGGCTACCCGTACCCGATTGCGACCTCTGGGATGAAGCCATGTTGCAGGCGCGGGTGGGTTGATTTTAGGAACTTGAATTGTGAGAAGAGACAAGACGTTGGGAAATGAGTGACAAACGGTGACTCACCAGTGACTCACGGCCTACCCGTACCCGGCCGCACCAGGGACGCAAACGGGTACCCGTACCCGTACCCGGCCGGGTACGGGTAGCCGGGTATTGGGTAGGGTACGGGTATCGGGTACCCGGTTGCGACCTCTGCCCCATCATGCTGTCAAACCCCAATGGTTTCAAATGTGTGGCGGCCCTCACACTGATGATGCCTCATCGTTGAAAGTGCTCTCCCCCCTCCCCCCCCGAAAATCCGTGAAGAGCACTGCTGCAGAGAAACAAGTGATCTCGTCGAGCATTACGTTGCAGCAACGCCGCACGTGCTCACCTTCACAGGCGTTTCTCCTTCCCCGCCCACCAGAAGGGCGATGTCCTGCGGCGGTGGTGGCGGCGGCGATGGCGGCGGCGTCCTGCTGCTCGACTCTGGCGACCCGCTGCTGCGGCTGCAGCGCTCCGAGATGGCGCTGCTGCAAACGACGCAGCAGTGGGCCTGCCGCCGCGTGCAGGCGGAGCGCGACTACGGCGAGGCCCTGATGCAGGCGGGTGCCGTCGTGGGGCACGGCGGGGCTTGCGGAGAGGGTGGCGAGCTGGCGCAGGTGCTACTTGGTTAGGAAGCCAGCAGCACACCTTTGCTGATCTGGTCAAGGAGCGTAAACCATCACCGTGCAAACTCCGGTCATCCTCGCAGCAGCGGCGGCTTTTGGCTGGCCATCGAACAAAGACGGTCACCGAATCGCGCGCTTTCAGATGCGTTGCTGCGGCCGTCTGGAACGCACTTCGGATAGTAGGAAGCCAATGGGAGCTATGCAGTTTTAAATAATCTAGATTGGAAACTAATTTCGTTAGAACTGCTTTTTGCATTTAGTTTGGTGTCCTTCCCACACACCTCCGATTAGAACGGTTGGCTACGTACGGCGCGAAATAAGTTCAACATACATGCATCGTAATAACAATGCACATTCGTAAAGTGGCATATTTCATCCGTAGATCCCAATGTGCCACCGTTGTATGGAAAGCCAGGAAATTAACAGAACGCCCAGAACTAGGCGGGGGGTGGGGGGGTAAAAATCATTTTGAAGAGGTGAGTTTTCAAGATAGACTTGATTAGCGCAAACGACCTATTGATTTTTTGCCAAAGGCAAAGCGCTGTTCCATAGTCTTGGCAAAAAGGCACGATCAGCCCAGCAACAGAGGCTTGACCTCGGGAGTACTTGGAAGGAAATCCGAAGATCCCAGGAAATTTGTTGGAGTGTGAACGCGGATCGGTTCCTGAAAATATTGCGGGGCTAACCCATTGGGAGCGTTATAGGTCAGCAGTAGGAGCTCATAGTGCACGCGATATTTGACTGGTAGCCAGAGGGCAGACAAAGAGAGCAGGTGTGTGATGGTGACGTGCGCTCGTGAAACGGTGTGCGCGTCAGGACTCTGGCAGCTGCATTGTGAGCGAGCTGGAGTCTGTCCAGCACATTACTGGGAATCCTGAAGAGTGATGCGCCATCAGCCATTCCGCGGCTTTGCAGTCATGCCGAGTTCCTTTATTCCTCCGCTATCCAAGACTATCTGCCTCTTTGCTCTCTCACATGCACCTCATAGACAATGGGTGAAAATATTACTTCAATATTACTCTTTTTCCCATTCCGATGACTTACGTGTGCACGTTCACATACGTCATCGGAATGGAATCGGAAGAAAAAATCTAATCAAATAACTTTATCGGTACCGAAGCTCCCACAAGGCCATCCGGGTGGGTGTGTGGCACAGTTTGGTGCCAGCGATCATGCAGTACGGTCATGTCACTACAATCATCTGGGGTGAATAACAGCATCTTTTAAAACAACGGTGCTATGCCACTCTAAATAAAATTAACTCTGAGCCGCGTGCGCGTTCCGAGATTCGGAGATGAACGGGACCCACCCTGCAACTTGCAATCGTCTCGGAATAGGAAACAGTTAAGAGGCAGCTGAAATATATTTTTGAGGTGCTGGAATAAGTTTTCTTAAAAAATGTTCTGACAATTCAACAATGTATATTTTCTACTCTTTATGTTAACCTCTTGTTGTAACAGCTCTCTCGCTGGTTCAGCAGTTCCATTACTGGATTATTTTTTTCTGCCTGAGGACGCCCGCTTGTGTTGCGATCGAAACGTCGTGACTTATATATTTTTTTTATTAACATTTTTCTACCTACGTGACTTTACCGATAGAACCAAAGAGTGTGAATTCCTGCAGTCACGAAAGCTTCAAATCAAGAACATATATTTTAGACAATTGGTCTTCCGTAAATTGACGAGCTCAACGTCGCTCGCCACTAGCAGCGCGGCGTCGAACTCCCGGCGTCGTTTAACTCGGAGCGACGAGAAACCTCATCGCTGAAGGGAACTTACGAGCGCCGCGCCACGCCGCGTGCAACCGGCCCGCAGGTGCTCGCGAGCCTGCTGTCGCAGACGGAGGCACTGGGACAGGCCATGCGGCGCCGCGCGGAGGAGATGAGCTCGGGTCCCATGCGCCGTCTCTCCGAGCTGCTGGGTTCCCAGAGTCGGGCGCACGACGCGTACGCCGGCGCGCGCCGCTCGCTGGAGCGCGAGTTCGAGAAGGTACGGAGCGACGCGGGGGGACGCGGGGGGGGGGAGGCGCGGGGTCGCGATCGCGTGGCGGAGAAACGTTGGCAGATTCACAGTCGTCGCGCTGAGTTCATTGAGTCCGGTGTTCTTCGCTAATTTTCAGAGGGGGGGCCACTTTCGCCGATAAGACATCATCGATTTAAAGCTTTCGTGACTGCAGGGATTCATCTTCTTGGTTCTTTCGGTAAAATCACGTAGAAGGGAAGTAATAAAATAATGACAATAAAACACGTAGAAGGGAAGTAATAAAATAATAAAAATAAAACATAATAAAATTATTATGTTTTATTTTTATTATTACATAATCATTTTATTGTGTTTTATTTTTATTATTTTATTACTTCCCTTCTACGTGACTTTACCGAAAGAACCAAGAAGAAGACATCATCAGCGTGAGGACCGCCAGACCATTTGAAACCACTGGGGTTGGACAGCAGCACGATGATGATGATGATGGCGGGTGTTTTCACACGTGGTGTATTTTTCGGGGGCCGCATGTCAGGGGCCAGACGAAAGGCCAGCAGGGGCCGCCGCCAGCGGCCTGCGGGCCTTGCAATGCGGAACACTGATTTAGTCCGTCGCCATCCCAGCGTAGTTCGCCCCGACTATGTCTGACACGTGGCCCGGCGGGAGCGCGTTGGCCGCTCGTTGGAGAGGTTCGCGGTTAGAGCCCCACGGCCTCCCCGGTTAATGCTGCGGGGATGTATCAACCGTAAAAAAAAATCTGCTGCTTCGCCGTGGACGTCAAAAGGAATCTTGCGACATTGATGGGGAAAATGGTAGGGCTTGTGCGCTGGTGTCGAGGAGAAAATGTAAAAAACTAAAAATTGTACCCGCAATTGACTGGCGAAACATTGCAATTTCGCCCCCTACTGCGAATCTACCGTGCAAAACATAGCGGATTCGTGTCAGCCTCGTGCTATAAGAATACCAAATGTATGAATGATTTGCCGCTTTGATCTTAGTTGCAGTCTTAGCTTAGCCGACGGCGACCCGTGGAAAGTCAACTGGGAGATGCTTAGTTGGGCTCCTTTGCTCAGCTCGCCAACTCTCGCCTTGCAGGTGACCCGCACGGAACTGGAGATGCTGAAGCTGCAGTACAGGCAGCAGGCGGCCGAGCTTAACTGCGCTCGGCAAAAATTGCTGGACGTTTCCTCCAGAGGTCAAAAAGTTCCGCACGATTCACTTCAACACGAAGGTTGGCACGGAAACCTCCCCAGCCAGTGCTCAATTTTTCACCCCAGCCACTCGCTTACAGGCAGTCGGTCGCCTCGTTATCACTCTTCTATCACTACTACCTTGTTTTTTTTTGCTTTAGCGCACTTCACTCGTTGATTGCTTCACCCGTGTTGACTGAATGTTTTGTCCCATCCATTACTGTGTGTTGATCACTCACCCACTCATCTACTCACCCACTGACGCACACACTCAAGCACTCACTGCAGGCTGCAACAACACACTCTCACTCATTCAATCAACCACACTCACCAACTCACTCACCCACTCACCTACTCAATACACTCACAATACGCTCGCTCAACCCACTCACTCATCCACCGCAGGTTACAACACCTTCGCTCTCCGCGTCTCCCCTCGCACTGCTTGACGTGAGAATTCCCAACTCCAACCCCTCGCCCTGACGATCCTCTGACCCCCTGACCGTCCCCGCAGGCCGCGTGGGGGACGGAGAGCTGGAGAGGGCGGAGCGCAAGGTGTCCCGCGCCACGCGCCGCCTGCACTGCGCCCACAACGAGTACGCTCTGGCGGTGCGGGGCGCCCAGCGACACGCTCAGAACCACCGCGACAGCACCCTGCCCTGCCTGCGCGACTCCCTGCAGCTCTCCGCCCACGACAGCCTGCTGCTCCTGTGAGCGCTGTACGCACGCAGACGCACACGCAAAGGCAAAGGTGTCCCCCCCTCCCGTATAGCCTCAACAGATTGTTGGGGCAAGTGCCGTTAGCGAGCAGCGCCTATGAAGGCCGGAACGGCACACGATGGGGTAGGCGTCCAGTACCACGCCCGGCCGCTTTTGTGCTTATTTGAGGCTGAGTAGACCTAGGGGAGGCCCATAACCGATTCAGAATCGAACTCGGATCGCCGGGTTCACAACGCAGTGCGCTAACCCTTGCACTACCGCCTCCCAACATGCGCACGTCTACACGGCTATTCCTCGTGACCACTATGCCCGGCCATGCTGCGTGGCTGTATTGTGCTACTCTGGGGGGTGCCATGCCATGTAATGCTGCATTGTATTTCGTAGCGCTCTGCCGTGTAATGACACGCCATGTAATGCTTTGATATACTATCGTCCAGTGCTATGCCACACTGTGTCGTGGTTTGTCACCGAATGCTATTCTTGGCTTTGTAACGCTATGATTTATTGCATAGTGCGAAGTTATGCAGTGCATTGCTATGCAGTTGCATTGCCTGGGAGTGGAGTGTTGTGTCGGGGGTCGCCAACCTGCGGCTCTGGTGGAGCCATATGCGGCTCTTGACGGGCCGCTTCGTGATGTTATTTGTGAAGGGCCTCACCGGCTCGTATGCACCGCACGGTGCATTTGTCGGCTTTTGATCTCCATTGGTACCTCATTTGCCAGTAAAAAATATGATAATTGGTTTTTTACCCTTTTATCTGGCAACAAAACTGACACCTTTTTTTACAAGGAGTCATGTTTGCATAGACCACAATACCTGCAGTCATAATGCAAACAAAAAACATAACTCTGATAATGTACACTGTCCTTGAAGTTGATTGGTCCACACCCGAGACAGCTTTCCTTAGAGCCTAGTCTCACATGGGTTGGACCAGATGACGCCAAAAGGCGCACAACTCAAAGACAATGCACCATCAGAGTATGAGAGTTCGGGGTAAGCATTTACACCATTGGTACCTCATATTTTTTACTGTTCAGTTTTTTGTTTGATCGAATTCGAAACAAATGGCTCATCTTGTTATTGTGGTCGCCGACGCCTGTGCCATGCCCTACTATGCTGTGCTAGTCTTTACCCCGTTTGCGCTGTGAATGCATGGTCGAGAGAAATTGGTGGGGGAAAAAATGTAAGAGGAGAGATTTATTTACATGGCTATTAAAAGTCGATTACTTTATATCCCCACTTATTTCAAGCAGTTAGCACTTGATTGCTGCTGGACACATGAAGTAATTGGAACCGCTAAAGTCCTGTCACCTCGGATGGTACCGACAAGTGAAACATCTGGTCTGGATGCATATGCTATATAGTATCCCATACGAAGTCCTTATTTAGAATATTAGCAGTAAGCACTCATTTAACGCGGTAGATGCGTTCCTGAAAAGCGCCGTGATAAGACAAAAACGTGTTCGGCGAAAACCATTTCCCCATAAATAACGATCAAGTCTGGCGAGATACGATGTACTACTACTACACGCGCACAGTGAGATGGCGGGACAAATAACCGAGGGTACGACGCCGCATTGCTCTATCATTCCGCTTACTCTATCGTACCGATCAGCTGCGCAGCTCAAGAAAGTAGTTTGTCGTGGGCACGTTCTGCGTTGTAAACGGTGCGCGTTATGTGTTGTAACAATGCGCGTTACCCGTTGTAACGGTGCCCGTTCCACGTTGTAAACGGTGCGCGTTACGCGTTGTAACAATGCGCGTTACCCGTTGTAACGGTGCCGTTCCGCGTTGTAACGGTGCCGTTCCACGTTGTGCAAAAAATGTTCCCTCATGGAAGAACCGCGTTGTGGCGCGAACATCGCGCGTTAAGCGAGGACTTACCGTACACTTTCCCCCGCTGAACTGCCGTGCACTATTATGCCCTGCCATGCTGTACCCCGCTGTGTGCTGCTATGCACTAAGTCCCGCCGTGCCGCGCCACGCAGGAAGGAGGTGCTGCTGGCACTGCTGGAGGCGAGCGTCTCCGCGCAGGACGACGTCGCCGCCGCTCACAGGGAGATGCGCGCCGTGGTGATGGCACTGGAGCCCAAGGACCGGCTTGACCAGGGTCCACGCCTGCACAGGTGGGGGGCACGAGGCTCACGGCTCGGGGCGCGTAGCAGAGGGCATGCGGCGCGGGGCTCCGGGTAAGGGTTGCAGGCATTTGGCATGGGGCATGGGTTACTGGGCATGGGGCATGGGTTACTGGGCATGGGTTACTGGGCATGGGGCATGGGTTACTGGGCATGGGTTACTGGGCATGGGTTACAGGGCAAAGGTTACGAGGCATAGGGCACGGGGCATGGGTCACTGGGTATGGAGCTCGGCATTCAAGACTCGGGGCATGAGGCTCATGGCTTTTAGCACAGAGCTTGGTGCACGGGGCAACCCTGATAACGGGGTGTCTACCCTCTGAGCCACGCGATGGCAGTTCCACGCAGCAGTGGGGTTGACGTGTCTGTGCGGCACCTGTGTGTGTATGTGTAAGGCACGGGAGCCCACTGACGGTGAACTTTGACCTGTCCCTCCCGGCGGAGCAGGAGGGCCTGCAGCCCGAGCAGCTGGTATGCACGCCCCACACGGCGGACGGCCTTCAGCACCGGTGAGTAGTCCACCTCTTGGTCGGCTCAGCCTTGAAAGTTTGTCGGGCATACAGCTCGCGACACGGCTCTTCGGGGCGCGGTGAGGGGGCCCAGCGGTCGTTGCAAAAGGTTCGCCGTTCGAATCCGCCAGGCAGTCCTGGTCAATACCGCGCTTGCGTCAACCGTTAAATACACGTCGTCCAATTCACAGTGGACGTTAAAGATCTCGTGATGTCATTTGGGGCAGCGTAGGAGGGGCGAGCGGCTAACTCTGTGATGTCACGGCCATCGCTGGCGTGGTTGAACTGCGGCCCAGTTGGTCCACTTTTGGGCGGACGAACCACTGGTAGCCAGCGCGCTTTTACGGCAGATCCTCCGATTGTCTCGGTCTCCTTGCCAACGGATCCAGGTTCTGTCCTGATTAAGAATTGTGTGCGGAAACTGGCGTGCAACAGTGTCCTCGTGTTAATCTGCGTCCTCCATGGAAAAGGAAATGTTAAAAGATATTTGGTTCCCGGATTGGCCGCATCAGCCACCTGCGTACGCACAAACCCTGACAATCATTGCTGTCCACGGAGGACCACCACACTCGACCTCAAGGGACCCCAGATGATGGTGAAGGCCATGGACTGGGGCCACGTATGTAATGGGTTCCGGAGACACTTCTTGAAGGGCACGTCTTTATTTCCACACACCACGTATTTATACACTGATTTCCCAGCCTATTCACGTATGTCTCCTACACAGCTTATCTACGTAGCATGCCTAGCCTCGTCTACATTCTCAGGTCCTCCGGCTATGATTACCCTAGGGGAGGCTACCTGACCCGACCCAGCCAAGGTGCGAGTCTAGACCACTGGCTTCCTCGCACCTCGCCCTTACAAGGGCGTCGGGCCGTGAGTCCCAGAGTCCCACCACTGGCCCGCACAGCGCCCCCGGCCCTTACAAGGACGTCGGGCCGGGAGTCCCAGAGTCCCACCACTGGCCCGCATAGCGCCCCCCGGCCCTTACAAGGCCGTCAGGCCGGGAGTCCCAGAGTCCCACCACTGGCCCGCACAGCGCCCCGGCCCTTACAAGGATGTCGTGCCGGGAGTCCCAGAGTCCCACCACTGGCCCGCACAGCGCCCCGGCCTTTACAAGGATGTCGTGCCGGGAGTCCCAGAGTCCCACCACTGGCCCGCACAGCGTCCCAGCCCTTACAAGGACGTCAAGCCGGGAGTCCCAGAGTCCCACCACTGGCCCGCACAGCGTCCCAGCCCTTACAAGGACGTCGGGCCGGGAGTCCCAGAGTCCCACCACTGGCCCGCATAGCGCCCCCCGGCCCTTACAAGGACGTCGGGCCGGGAGTCCCAGGGTCCCACCACTGGCCCGCACAGCGTCCCAGCCCTTACAAGGCCGTCAAGCCGGGAGTCCCAGAGTCCCACCACTGGCCCGCACAGCCCCCCGGCCCTTACAAGGGCGTCGAGCCGGGAGTCCCAGAGTCCCACCACTGGCCCGCACAGCCCCCCGGCCCTTACAAGGGCGTCGAGCCGGGAGTCCCAGAGTCCCACCACTGGCCCGCACAGCGCCCCCGGCCCTTACAAGGGCGTCGAGCCGGGAGTCCCAGAGTCCCACCACTGGCCCGCACAGCGCCCCCGGCCCTTACAAGGGCGTCGAGCCGAGAGTCCCAGAGTCTCACCACTGGCCCGCACAGCGCCCCGGCCCTTACAAGGGCGTCGAGCCGGGAGTCCCAGAGTCCCACCACTGGCCCGCACAGCCCCCCGGCCCTTACAAGGACAGCGGGGCATTTTGGTCCAGGGTACTAGGCTGACCGATCTACTTGCTTCGGTCTCCAACTGGACATGAGCTACTGGGGAGGGGTCCCCCTTGATGCACCTTTCCATCGAGGGGCGGGGCTGCATGGGATCCTGGAACCCCCGCAGCCCCTCCCCCTCTTGGGCTGGGCAATGCAGCCCCTCCCCTGGCGGTACGAGGTACCGCCCTTGATGGGCCCTGTCCACCGTTGCAGATAAGTGCAGCCCATCTACGGTGCTACACGTATAATAGGATTTACGGGGCGAGAGGGCCGAGGATGAGAGGGATGTGACCCTAATGTAGTTATTGCTTGATTGTGTCTGCAGCTTGCAAGAGATTACCGACGACCTGCACAAGATGAGGGCTGTTCTGTCGCATCACAAAGAGAAGATGCGCGGATTGGAATGCGAGGTCGTGGAAATGGCAGCGTCGCAGAATTGCCGAACCTCGTGAGTGTGCGGAGGAGAAGGTTCAGTACCGAATGCGATCACACAAGTACAACCCCAATGTGTGTTCACATATAGCAGCGTCTAAATGTGGCCACATCTCAAGCCGCTGTGAAGACACAGTGCGCTTGATGATGTTGGAGAGAGTGAGATACCGCCGACTCACGACACTTGAGAACTTGGTTTAATCACAAATCGGTCTACGTGAGTCTCTGGATCTCTGTATGAGTCACTGGTCACCCCGTAGACTTGAGAACCCGGCGTAATCACAGGCGGTCGCCCGGATTTCAAACCAGGATTTCAGTGGTGGCGGCTCAGCACTTTATGGGTGGTTAAAACGCAGCAAGTTGGCAGAGTGGGGAGCTTGGGTGGTGCATCTGCCAGTCATCTCAGTCAATCAACCCATGGCTCCTGCGTCTGTCCTGTGACCTCCTGCCAGCGACACTTCACGCGGCTTCTGAACGAGCCTAGCCTGACACGAGCGCCGTGGCGATGTCACCGCCGCCTTGTGGCGAACGGCTGCCGTTGTGTTTTTTTTTTTTGCGATGCGTGAGCCCCGACAGCGTCACGCTGCTCGGAAAGAAGCACGAGTTGCAGGCGCTGTGGCTGCGCAAGTACGAGCTGCAGGGCGCCGAGATGCAACTCTCGGCGCAGAAGGAGATGCTGGAGCAAGCGCTGGCTGGGATGGGCGACGTGGACCCCACGTGCGCCACCTTCACTCTGCCCCCTCTCGCCGCCGACAACGACAAGAAGAGCCCGGTGGTAAAGCGCTGCGGGTCCCCTCTTGTGTGTCCATCGCGAATCTTACGCGAGAAGAAGTACGGAGCGCGTGTATATATTGTGCACGATCGCGAAGCGAGTTTTAACTCGGGCGTAGTTATGTTAACCGATTAGGACTGACAACGTTGGTCCTAGTTTGACGTTGTACTGTGATTCATGAGCAGTTCCCCGCTCCCTGGCCTTTACCAATCCACCCTGACCAGCACGGTGAAGTGTTATCAAATACCGCATTCTCCAAAATATAAACGATGCACTTTTTCCCCGCCTCACATTTAAAAGAAAAAGCTGGGAGTTGTGTGTGTTTGTGACCAGATTTGTATAACTTCATTGACACCAGGCACAGGTTTCTTTGGGTGCATCTTACTTTCTAGAGCATCTCACAATCAAGAAAATACAGTGACGCCTCCTCCACCATGATCCTCATCCGCACTGACCAACGGGGCGAAGTATGGTCAAACAACCCCCCTGATTGACACGACACAGGGGGAAGGCCGTCGTCCAATAGTAGATGGACAACAGAGTGTGCACGTGTGCGTGTTGGTGTCTCTGATGCTCTCGTGTCTCCTCCCGTGTCTCTGACGTGAACACGTCTCCCCCCGTGTCTCTGACGCGGTCACGTCTCCTCCCGTGTCTCTGACGCGGTCATGTCTCCCCCCGTGTCTCTGACACGGTCACATCTCCCTACATGTCTCTGACGCTGTCGTGTCTCCCCCCATGTCTCTGACACGGTCACGTCTCCCTCCGTGCATCCGCCGCCGCTGCGCAGCCCGCGTGGAGCTCCGCGCGGCCTCTGGCGCAGCAGGACTGGTTCCACGGCTCCATCTCCCGCCTGGAGGCCCAGGAGCTGCTGATGGGCGAGGGCAGTTTCCTGGTTCGCGAGAGCCACGGGAAGCCGGGGCAGTTTGCGCTGTCGGTTTGCAGCGGCGGCGCCTGTCGCCACTTCATCATCCAGACCGTGGAGGCAAGCGCGACATCGGGGCCCCCCGCCACGGCAATGTGGAATTTCCAACATCGGTGGATGGGAACCAGAGGCGCACCCCACCCCCCCCCCCCGCCCCCCATTGCTCGTTTCATCAGAGAGACTGATTCATGCACGGTGGCACCATCATTGTTATGGTCAGCCATGATCTATTGACTGCCGGATGAAGACTTTCCCATTACTTGTGCCATAACGGCACACTTTTCTGTAACTTTCATCATCACCATCACGATAGGCCGTAGGTCTCCACTGGACATGTTTTCATTTGTTTCCACTTTAAAGCCTTTGTCATTAACAGAGCTTCAAGTTTGTCTAGGACAGCCTCACCCTTGAGGTATCTCCTAGATAAGAGCCCGTTTGTTGGTTGAGTCTTGCGTTAAACAGCAGCAATGCCATTTGGAGTTTAAGTAATAACTGCAAATGTGGCACCGCCCAGATCTTGGGTTCGAATTGAGGCAATAGTGTGGCTTTAAACTGATGGTCTCTGGGAGTTCACCAATGAAATGCACAAGAGAAAATCACAGTAAATTTTGGTTCTGCAGCCCTGAAAATGTGTAATATATCTGTACGATTGTCACGTGATGGGCAATACTTTTTTTATGACAGATCGGGTGGGAAAGTGCTGTGCCATCGACTGCGGTGGCGCCAATGTCACTTGAAGTGATCACACAGGCAGCTCTGTGATATCCACTTCCGTGGGCTGTCCTCTAACATGAAGGGCCGTGCTGCTGTGCTAGAGATCCGACTGATATTCGCCCTCTCATCGCATGACACCGATAGCACAACTGGGATAAATCTTGTAGAAAAAATAAAGACATCCGCTCACAAATGATGTGATCTATGGTCGGTGGGTGCAACAAGAAATGTGTCGGTTTACTTGGTTACCCGCCTGCCGATCGCAATACTTGCCGACTTGCCTACCTACCCACATACCGACATAATTAAATTATAAAAAAAAATTGCAGTAAAACAATCCATATTTTTTTTGGGGGTTAGGCCACATGGTATGCAGTTGTATGCTACCAGTCATTGTTAAATTTAGTCACGAAAAGTCTCAAGCCACTTAAAGGAGCTTTAATAATTAAAAATTGTCATCAGTGCATTGGGCACGGTCTGATTAATACCTTTGTGAACTTGGCAGTCTGGTCGGTTGGTAGCGGGTTGACGACGAAAACTTTTGGTGTTTAAATAAATATTGTTTTGTTATTTCCCCGCAGAACCTGTATCGCTTCGAGGGCAAAACGTTCCCCACGATTCCAGGGCTTATGGAGCACTACCTGTGCACCCGGCAGCCCATCACCAAAAAGTCGGGCGTCATCCTCGGACACCCGTGCCTGAAGGCAAGGATGCCGGCCACGTGTGTGTTATATAATAGGATCATTATTATTATGATGTTGTATTCCCCTGATAATAAACAGGGTGGTCTAAATGCAAGGCTCAGTTATATTGAAATAACCCTTGTGAGTGAAATGAAAACCCAACAACAACAAACAACAGCCGCTGTTTGTCACTATGCGGCGGTGATGTCACCACAGCGCTTGTGCCAGGCTGGGTGCACCTCTTGTGCCATCCGTCATAGGTGTTCGTTAACAGCACTTGTCCCAACAGCTTGTTAAGGCTATACAGGGGATATTTGTCTTTGCACCTTGAGCCACGTGAGGTGTCAAAAACGCGCTGACAGGTCCCTGGACAGACCCAGGTGTTATGGCTTGACTCACTGAGATGACTGGCAGAAGCACCACCTGTGCTCCCTACTTTGCCAACTTGAAAAGCCAGGGCACCCATAACACAGACACCTCCTCCGCATCTTGCAACAGACGCTGCTGCCTGTACAAACATTGCGTGAATTTAAACAAAAACCGAAGTGTGACTTACAACGAAAAGTGCATGCAAATCGTCCAGATCGCACGTACCTTAATAAGTATTACCAGAATACAGTAGATCAGTGTTCTGCACTAATTTTCAGAGGGGGGGGGGGGGGTGAATTTGCGCCGATAAGACATTAGTGTGAGGACCGCCACACATTTGAAACCATTGGGGCTTGACAACATGGTCTGGGTGTTTTCACATGTTGCGTGTTGATTATAGTTTTTTTACCCTTCTATCTGGCAACAAAACTGACACCTTTTTTACGAGGAGTCATGTTTGCATAGACCACAATACCTGCAGTCATAATGGCCGGGTAGAGTACGGGTACGGCCGGGTACGGGTACCCGTTTGCGACCCTGGTGCGGCCGGGTACGGGTAAGGAATCAAAACCCGTTTGCGACCTCTGAAACACACCCACCGTCTCTGTACGGCGCGTTGAGACGCGGTGGCATTCAGACGCCGCTGTATAAATCCACACTGCGATTGTAAATCGATTTTAAGTCGATGGATCGATGCATCGGTAGACGGCTGATCGTTACTCTACCCCCCCCCCACACCCCTGGTCCCTGACAAAACGAGGGGGAATGATGCTTCACCCCGCGCAGGATAAGTGGCTGCTGGAGCACGATGATATCATCCTGGGAGAGAAGCTGGGCAAGGTGAGCGGTTTGCTGTCCACGCGTCGTCCCGCACATGGGGAGCGGTGGCGCAGCGGTTAGCGCGCTTTTGCTATGAACCCGGCGACCCGAGTACAATTCCCCACTCACGGTCAACACCGGTGACGATTGTCTGAACCGGTTCCGGGCTTCCCCTAGGTCAACTTAGCCTCAAATGAGTACCTGTTGCGGTGTGTAAACATTGCCACTGGGGAGATGAGGACGGCAGGGCGTGGTGCTAGCCTCCCAACCCCTCGTGTGCCGTGCCGGCCTTCATAGGTGCTCGCAAGTAGCACTTGCCCCAACAGTTTGTTCAAGGCTATACGAGGGATCTTTGGATAATCCTTGAGGGTTGATGGTGATCTACAGCTCCAGAAAGGCTCAGCACCACTGGTTTATCGAATAATATATAATGTAGATATAGAGTGGATCACATCATCTCCTTGGCCTGTCTATGTATGTGCTACGAAGAAGGTCCATTGCCCGAAACGTCACCCATTATACATTTTTCCTTTTAAGGCCACGGTGTTATTGACGAATGTTGCGTTTCTTCGATAATTGTGCTTGTGCACGACTGCCAACGCAACATCAGCTGCTGCAGCAGCAGCAACATAACCAAGTAATCCGTTTATGGAATGAAACGCTGTCCTCGAAAGTGTTTAATTATCAGCATGGGTGTCGCAAGTTCCGGCGAGCCACAGACGTGCACGTGACCCCGCAGGGAAACTTCGGAGAGGTGTACGCCGGTCGCCTGAAGGCCTCAGGGGTCCACGTGGCCGTCAAGGCGTGCCATGAGAACCTGTCGCAGGACCTCAAGAACCGGTTCCTCATGGAGGCCAGGTGAGGACCGACGGTGCGTGGCAGAGAGACGGAGTGCGCGCACGCGGGCAAGGGGCTAAGGGATGTAGTCCATTGTGGTGAAAAGGAGGGCAGTTAGCGGCCTCGGCAATGCGTAGTTATTTCTCTTTGGTCCCCTCGGATGTGCAGTGCGCTTGGTCCGTCATCAATCCATCATCCTTGATCCGTCGATCAGCAACATCAATTCATCGAATCAACCATAATGAAATGTCCATCGACCCATCATAATCATCGATCTTCGCCATTGTCCCGAGGCTGTGGTATGAATTGTAAATTTAACACGTAGGCTTTCACAACCAATATTATTCATAATCAACGTTTTTGGGTTTAGATCGCGTTATTTATAAATGTGTCGTAACCCTCCACCACCCGACACGGCCAAACAGTAAAAAAGTGTCACGTTGACAAAAGACAAATAGGTCACTGCAGAACCTCACCATTCTGGCGAATTGCCCGATGATGCTGGATGCAATTACCAGCGAAACGTCGTACTAAAAAATTGTAAATGTTGTGGTTTCACGCTTCAACACACCGGTGGGCTAAAGCAGTGAACTATTTGTCTTTTGTCAACGTGACACTTTTTTACTGATTGGCCGTGTCGGGTGGTGGAGGGTTACGACACATTTATAAATAACGCGATCTAAACCCAAAAATGTTGATTATGAATGAATTGTAAATGTTGAGCGCGCGCTCGCCTAACGCGTGGAGGTTGCCGTCGTGCGGTGCAGGATCCTGAAGCGGTACAACCACCCCAACGTCGTGCGACTCATCGGCGTGTGCACACGGAGGACTCCCATCTACATCGTCATGGAACTCGTGAGAGGCAGGTGGCGGCATTCAGAGAGGAGCGTCCCCACACGCTCCACCTCCTCGCCCCGGACGTTATCCACAGCAGCCACGTCGGAGACCCGGAGACGGCCGGGGTATCGTGCGTAGGCCCTGGGAGCGTTGTACCCGATGACCAGAGTTCGGTTCCCCACTCAAAGTCAACACCGGTGACGATTATCTGAACCGGACCCGTGGTGCTGGCCACCCCCACCCCCTCGCGTGCCGTGCTGGCCTTCATAGGTGCTCGCTAACGGCGCTTTCCCCAACAGTCTGTTGAGGCTATACGGTATGAGCGTCTCCCTCTGTGGTCTACAGTGGCCGTCTTGGGTGAGTTGTGCTCATCTCATGTTTACATCCCTGAGCCAGTGTCGGAAAAACACCGCGCCACTCGGACGGGTTCTTTCGTTCTCGCGTCTGCAACGACAGCGATGACCGGACGTGAATGTGTGTGCGCACAGGTGGAGATTTCCTGACGTTTTTGCGGAAGGAGGGCAGTCGGCTGTCCGTACCACAGCTGCTGAATTACAGCGAGCAGGCAGCTGCAGGAATGGCTTACCTGGAAAGCCACAACTGCATACACAGGTGTGTATTGTTGTCTAGACAGGAGGCTGGTAAGGGAATGTTCGAAACTAAAACTGAACTATTTTTAGTTTACCAGGTAAGGTCCCCGCGCCTGGTATGCAGGAGGTCGTGGGGTCGATTCAGACCCTGACGCTTATTGCTTTGGGGTTTGCATGTTCTCCCCGTGGTCACGTGGATTTTTCTCCGGTTTTTCCCTCCACATTTAGAAACATGCCTATAGAGTGTTTGGCTGCTATAAATTTCCACATCATAAGCCACTTGGTTGAGCTATAATTTGTGGTCAGGTCGCTTCTGAAAAAGAGCGATATAGCTCAGTGGGCCTCGCCTGGTCAAATAAAAATAGTTTCAGTTTGATTTTCGATTTAAAGCTTTCGTGACTGCAGGGATTCATCTTGGTTCTTTCGGTAAAGTCACGTAGAAGGGAAATAATAAAATAATAATAAAACATTAAATAATCCTCAGGACGGCTGCTTGCGTTGTAGCGGAAATGTCGTGAGAATTATTTTATTATGTTTATTTTTTTTATTTTATTATTTCCCTTCTACGTGACTTTACCGAAAGAACCAAGAAGAGTTTCAGTTTGGTTTATATCGGAGCTGGTGCTGCGGCAGTAAGCGCCATTTGTGGTGTGTTGTGTGGCGGGGCGGGGGGGGCGGCTGCGTCATGGTGACAGGGACTTGGCTGCCAGGAACTGCTTGGTAGGCGAGGGCAGCGTGCTGAAGATCAGCGACTTCGGCATGTCCCGGCATCAGGCGGACGGTGTCTATTTGGCGTCAGGCGTCATGAGACAAATCCCCATCAAGTGGACGGCGCCGGAGGCGCTGCATTACGGTACCAGCGCCATCATCAGCAAACGAATGGACGGGCGTTTTTCCGTCTTTTACGAATGTTTTTTACATGTCCACGTGTCCTCATCCTGTGATTTAACCCCCGGTGTGAAGGCACATACACGACCATGAGCGACGTGTGGAGCTACGGCATTCTGCTGTGGGAAATCTTCAGCCTGGGCAGCTCCCCATACCCGGGCTGGTCCAACAAGATGGCGTGCGAGCAGGTGGCCAGCGGTGAGTGGAGGCGCAGTGGTTAGCGCACTGTGCTACGAACCCGAAAACCAGAGCTCCATTTACTCTTACGGCCACTATTGGTGACGAATACCCGAAACCGACTGTCCTCCCGCGATTTAAAGCTTTCGTGACTGCAGGGATTCATCTTCTTGGTTCTTTCGGTAAAGTCACGTAGAAGGGAAATAATAAAATAATAAAAATAAAACATAATTAAATACTACCCCTATCCCCTCCCTTTGATGCTGCTAATCCTGCATAATGCACGGGCATAATATGACTTTGAAACCCCCCGCCAACCTCCTACGCATTTCACAAGTACAGTAGTACTAATCACATACCTGCATTTCCCATAAATATGCTAAATTCCTCTTGATATGCAAATTATTTTGTCAAGGCGCCCTTCCCCCCTTCCAACTCAGCTTAAATATATGCTCCAAGCGTGGTGGTGTTTCATTCAGACGCTGTCTCCCCGACAGACCTGGTTTTATTATTTTATTATTTCCCTTCTACGTGACTTTTATTTTATTATTTCCCTTCTACATGACTTTACCGAAAGAACCAAGAAGATGTCCTCCCGCGCTTGATGATTTATAATTGATGATTTTGACGATGGATTGATGATGATGATGATGACGACGACGATGCTCCTCGGCACACTGCAGGCTATCGGATGCCACCCCCAGCAGTCTGCCCGAACGGCATCTACAGCCTCATGCTGCGGTGCTGGGAGTTCCACGCGGAGCAGCGGCCCACGTTCACGGAGCTGCACCGCGAGCTCTCGCTCATCAACCGCAAACACCACCAACACCACCATCCACAACACCAGCAACAGCAGCATCCATACCAATAGCAGCAGCAGAAAGTGTAACAGCACCAATATCAATAATCACCTGCAGTATTTCCAATACGAGCAGCAGCACAGGCGCCAGCGTCAGCAGTACTAACAACATCGGCACCCGCAGCACAGTATAGTGCCTAAGTCAGTTCTCTAAGCAGCAACGGCATTCAGTTTTTAAACAGATCCTCACGTTTCACATGAAGAATAATGCACATTTACCACACCAGATAGCGACAACATTCGAGAAGTGGTTGGGAGTTTATAATAGCCATGTTGGGGGCAGCACCACTGAGTTCCTGGGATCAAGTCTGGAATTAGACCACCTGTGTAATGAAACTAATTCGTCAGGTTTAGGGAGGCAGTGATCTCAGCCTGGTCACCGATGATTGTACGAAAAAAGGTATGGGCACACTGGCAGACAATTTGAGATTAATGTGTTTTTTTAGTCCTGTGTAATCCACTAATTCAGTCTCTGAATCTCTGTCAAAATAAAGTTAAGGCATGTGAGCTGTGAGTTATTATAATGGGCATAGCTGTATTGTTACTGAGGGGGCCTATTTATACAATGGCTTATCTATTCACTGGAGCAGTAATTGTATGGGCATACATTTAGCACTAAACATACATTTTAATTTTTATTGTATATTTGAGATTATACTATTTATCCCCGTTTTGATGCAGATTTTATTTTTAATAAAATCAAACTGGAAAATATAGGCCGAGTTAAATATTTTATTCGGTTTGGTGTTTTGGCGATACGTTTTGGTTCATGTGTAGATATAACTGCTCAACCAAAGTTATAAATGCTCTGTTACCTGCATTGTCTTTGTTCGCTTTTTGGCGTTCTTTGGTCTGACACTGTTGGTGTAGGTCACTTTCAAAGACAATGCATATATTTCGGTTGCACGTCGTATGGACTTGACAACTCCTGTACAAGAATACATGGTAAACCGTGTGGGTTGTTGACACGGTATGAATCTCAACTTTCATCCCACAGAGTCCCATCATGAGCAAGAAACAGAGACACATTTTTCGATTTAAAGCTTTCGTGACTGCAGGGATTCATCTTCTTGGTTCTTTCGGTAAAGTCACGTAGATGGGAGAAAATAATAAAAAGAAAACATAATAAACTAATATTTAATTATTATGTTTAATTAATAAACTTATTTTATTATCTCCCTTCTACGTGACTACCGAAAGAACCAAGAAAATACATATATTATCTGAGCATATATTTGTTTGCATGTTCTACCACAATAACGTGTGGTTAATGCAGACTTGATTCCTATTTGGTGTTTGAACAACCTAACACCTGTTTCATTACCAAAAAGGGTAAGAACCTATTTTATTCTTCAGGCCAATTTGGCTGCATCAGTCTCAAGTAAGGGCACCGCAACTTAAATAACAAGAAGGGCCATTTTTTCGAATTTGGTCAAAATAAAAATGAAAACAAAAAACATGTCAATATTTCAATAGCCGCAATGCACTTGTGTGGTGAACACGAGATGGGGTGGTCCAATCGTAAATAACGTCACGAAGCAGTGATTCAAAGAGCGACAGCCTGGACTGAATGTCCACGTGGTTTGCTGCCCTCTGGCGGTAACAGCGGACCGTGCCACCGCTTTTCTCTCTTAGTAGAGGCAAATTTAAATGTCGCTGGTAAATGACGCTTAAAATCACGATTTATTTAGGGCTGGGTTTAACGCAACAAAAGCAACTATCTGTTGAATATAGAATCGACGTGACGGTTTAAATCGAGCGTAGTTCGAGTTCTCTCCGGTCATTCGATTGCTTAAATTTATTTGTTGCATGTGGTAATGGGCAATTGACTAATGGAACATGTTACATCTTTGGACACGTGTAAAATGTGATTATTGCTCAGCAAAATTATTTAAAGGGGTTCTAAAGCGATGTAAAAAAAGCATACCCCCACCAGACTCAAGTAGAACTACTTTAATAAACAAAACAAACCAAAAAATCCTGCCGAAACCCGGGATTGAACCAGGGACCTTTAGATCTTCAGTCTAACGCTCTCCCAACTGAGCTATTTCGGCAGATGATGTCCACCACTGTCCCGGAACCACTTTTATAACCACCGACATCTCCCCCCCCCCACTCCCTCTCCTTGCTACACTTCAACGATTGCAGTTGTTCGAGCAACTGAAGGGGGGTGTGGTAGCGTGGATTTATTGTCCAATTGTTGGTGGTAGCAACGTAAGTACAGCCGTTCAATTGTCTCGTGGGAACTTCGCTTGCGTCGTTTTTAGTTTTTTTACCACTGCGGAGTTTGCGAGTGGCGCGATTCCAATTCACAGATTTCGCGGTGATCAAACGTCGAACGAATACATTTATATTTACACACACACACATATATTTGATACATCTGTCGCTCGTTTGTCGGCTTTCCGTGGCGACGAGGTGAGTGGTTCCGAGTGGAGGGTCTCGCCCGACGAGAAGTCCCCCGCGCGGCGCGGGGTAGGAAATTAGGCGAGTCCGAGGCTTCCCTCGGGCCCTCTCGGTCATCTTCGCGGGGCGAATGAGCGGGAAACTTTAAGCCTCTAAATTCATTAACGTTGACACTTGGCCGCTTATAAATCTCACGACGTTGTCACCCCTTTAAACGCTAAAAGCTGAGAATATTAAAGCTGCTTTTATCCGGGCTCCGTGAGCCAAGGACGTGAAGTATTTTTTGCTAAAATTCGCTTAATCGGGCTTTACGAACCTCAAATGTCTCGAGGCTTTATTAATGGTTTTTATTTCGATTTGGATGTTTGTTCAGCTCTTTGTTTCTTGTATGGGAAGGAAACCAAGAGAAGCCCCACACGCATACGTTGGGATAATGCTGGAATATCCGCACAGATGGGTTGATGGGTTTTCGGTAAAGCCACGTAGGTTAAAAATAAATAAAAATAATAGAAATGTAATTTTTTAAAATTTCTATTATTTCTATTATTTTTTTATTATTATTTATGTTTTACCTACGTGACTGTATGAATCCTTGCAGTCACGAAAGCTTCAAATCTAGAATTGATGGACCCACTTGCTATGCTGCCACGTGTGCGATTCCAAGCCAAGCAGGCACGGGGCACACATTGCAAAGATGTCAGTAATTCTTGGACTTTTAAGTCGTCCCCAAAATGTTTCCGTCTCGAATAGTATCGTTTCACAGCGATCCATCTAACTCCTGCACGCATGCAGATTTCATTTCTTCATATGCTGAACATCTGTGCAAAAGAGCTTTATTGCTCATCGGATTTCTCCAGTATGAATACATATTGTGATGTCGCTCCACTCTCCATCACTGCCCATCTTTCCTCCTAGCGACGGTGTTCAAGCCAAGCCCATTGACGGGTTTTCATACGTGAGAACGTCGTGAGAATTGTATTTTATTGTTTTATTTTATCTATTTTATTATTTCCCTTCTACGTGACTTTACCGAAAGAACCAAGAAGATGAATCCCTGCAGTCACGAAAGCTTTAAATCGAAAAATTTGTCTCTGTTTCTTGCTCATGATGGGACTCTGTAGGATGAAAGTTGAGATTGATACCGTGTCAACAAACCCACACGGTTTACCACGTATTCTTGTATGGGAGTTTTTAGGTCCATACGACGTGCAGCCGTTTCATTACGGGGCGGAACATTGTTTCTGTTTCTTGATCATGATGGGACTCTGTAGGATGAAAGTTGAGATTCATACCGTGTCAACAACCCACACGGTTTACCACATATTCTTGTACAGGAGTTTTTAGGTCCATACGACGTGCAGCCGTTTCATTACGGGCAAACATTGGTTGTCTCTGTGTCTTGCTCGTGATGGGACTCTGTAGGATGAAAGTTGAGATTTACAAGGGACACGGGGTGACCAATGAGATCAGAATTGGTCTGTAATAATGTAGGGCACTGATAAGGGCTTGACAGCTATGGGGTTTAACAGTCAATATGCACAAACATGGAGAAGTGCATGCCGGGAATTCCATTGAGAGAATAAGATGGAGAACATATGAAAGTTATAGGCTTCGTGTAGGACATTTTTAAACAAATTTTTCTTTTACAAATGGAACAAATATAACACCTTGGGAGTCAACGTTGTCATTGTTTGTGTGGAGCAACCGAGGACGGTTGTGAAAGTGCGCACCATTGACTGCTGCCTTTTAATTCCTCCGCTTGCTAGGGTCGACGACATGGATAAGGGCAAGAGGAGAAGGCGTCGTGAGATGACGGAGGAGCAGAAGCAGGAGATCCAGGAGGCGTTCGAGTTGTTTGACACCGACAAAGACGGAGCCATTGACTATCACGAGCTCAAGGCAAGCGTGTGGATGCTGTGAAGCCAAACAGCGTGCATCTCTACAGTGAAGGGATTCTGTCAGTCTTAAGTCGATGGGTCAGTTCCACGAATTAAGAAACCCCACAGAGGCAGAACTAGAAACTTCCCAAGGTTGGGAGGCGCTCCTGGTATTTCAAGCCCAGTGGCATCGATGATGCGCTATGCACAACGTGACCTTTGACAGAGGTAAAACACTGAACGAATGATTTCTCCATCCTAATCTTATTAGTTATTGAGAATCTCTAAACTTTGTCCCCCGTTCTCATAGTTTGAGTTAAGAGTGGGTAACGTTTGCAATATTCGGACAAATCCAGGTGACACATGGGGGGTAAATTAATCTTCTGGAGGGACTTTTCGTTAGCCTTATCTTGTTTTATAGGGGTATTAGATCTCACCACCACCAAGACCAGCATTGTGCTAATGCCTTGATGTTTTTGGTATCTGTCCTTGCAGGTGGCAATCCGAGCTCTGGGCTTCGAGGTGAGCAAGGCGGACGTGATTAAGATCATGAAGGACTACGACAGGGAAGACACGGGAAAGATCAGCTACGATGACTTCTGTGAAGTCAGTGAGTGCCCACCTTTATTTTGTTCAACGACATGCAGAAGCAACCTTACGATACAGTGTCGAGGAAACATCAAACCAGAGCGAATGCGGAAGTTGAAATCTGATAGTCAAAATGAAAAATAATCCCATTCAGTCCTGAATTCCGGTTTGCAGGACTGAGTGCTGACACTGCAAATTATTAGTGTGTGAGCGTTTTGGTTCACATGCATTCGAACGAGTGCGTGAGTGGGAATGTGAGTAAATGGATGGTTCAGTGGGTGAATGCACGTGTGTTAGTGAGTGTGTGACAGTACGCGACTGGGTGAGTAAACAGATGAGTAAATTCTTGTGCAAGTGTAAGTACATAGGTGTGTGAGCAAGTGAGTTGTGAGTACTGGTCGATTGATGAATGCGCGGGTGAGTAAATGCTTGAGTGAATTAATTAATCATTGAGTGAGTTGACAAGTGAGCGAGCAAGCGTGTAATTATGCGAGTTGATTAAATTAATGGGTGAGTGAGACATTTAAGTGGACGAGTGAAGCAAGGAAGCAATGAGTGAGCAGGTGGTGTGCACCCGACTTGAGCACGCGCGTGTGCCCGTGCCGCAGTGACGGAGCGCGTGCTGGAGCGCGACCCACTGGACGAGGTGCTCAAGGCGTTCCGACTGTTCGACGAGGGCGATTCGGGCCGCATCGGCGTGCGTGACCTGCGCCGCGTGGCGCGCGAGCTTGGGGAGACCGTCTCCGACGAGGAGCTGCGTGCCATGATCGACGAGTTTGACACGGACGGCGACGGAGAGAGTGAGCGGGCGAGAAGCCTCCCTCCAAAAATTATTTCACGCACGTAGTCGTCAGAACACTTTGCAGTCGGATTTTGATCGTGTTTATTGTTTCATATATCCAAAGACGGCCACACGATGAACTTAATAGTTTCGTCCGCTTAATCTGCCTACTCTCAACAAAGGCCACATTTGGCGAACAATGAGATTGAACCCAGGTCCTTATTGCTGCGAGGCACAGGCGTTACCAATTGCCACACTGATGATGCATTGCTGTGTCCAGCAGCCTTAAGCAGACGGCATCATTTAACTTGAGACATAATTACGTGATGCTAAACGCATCACTAGATTACATGAACCGGAAGCAAATTAGACAATTACTCTTGTTGAAACCTTTAGTGGCAGTGAGGCATTTAAAATGCTAATGTTCCAAAAGCTCAAAAGGCATTTCGGCAAAATTAGAATTTTATCCTGTGTTTATTTTCGTATTCCGTACAGCATGTGGCCACACTTTGTGAAAGTAATGTTATGTTTGTTTTCTTCCCTGTTTTGCAGTCAACCAAGAGGAGTTTATTGCAATTATGACTGGAGACTCGTGATTTGGAAACTCGGAATGACAGGTCACCGAGAAGAGACTTTCTTTGTTACTTTTAATATAGCATGAAGTTGCTTGAATTTTCCAACTGTGTGTGCCGTTTTGCAATATAGTGTTTGTTCACATCAGATGTTACACCTTGTCACGGATACGTGTGTGTATGTGGAATGTTAGTGCCTCATTTACTGCACCCAACCACAGCGACATGACTTCAATTCCCAGCCATGCACAACATACATCAGTAGCAAGTTATATTTTTAATCAGCCTTGGGCCTCTTAAGTAGACTCGGCCTTAGATAAGTACCTGGTGTGTATAATCGTCACCACTGGGCAGACCTTTGCTGGCAACACCGCCCTTTTGTGTCATGCTGGCCATTTTCCGTGCTCGCGAACAGCACTTACCCCCTGTCGTCGATTAGGCTAAATGGAAGAGTATATAAAATGGGGGACCAGTAGTACAGCGGTTAGCGAGTTGCGTTACGAACCCAGTGACCTGAGTTCGATTCTCACGGCCAACACCAGCGACGATTATATGAACCGATTTTGGGCCACCCCGATGTCAAATCTGCCTTTTAAGTACCTGGTGCGGTGTATAAACATCATCTGTCACTAGGGAGACAAAGGCGGCCGGCCCTGGTGCTGGCCACCCACCCCCTTGTGTGCTTGTGCCGGCCTTCCTAGGTGCTCACAGCACTTGCCCCAAAAGTCTATGAAGGCTATGCGGGCGATCTTTGCCTTATGTAGAATATTTATAGAATGGACAATTCTCAATATATTTTTTGTTAATGTTTTCACTGCTGCGGTTCAATGTTTGCACCTCGCATTGTTAGTGGGTGGCTGTTCCCATCTGTAATATCAGGCCGACCAGTGGCAGTGATTGAATTAGGCAGTATCTTTCTGATTAGACTAACGTCGGAAAACGGCCTACAATTGTCTTGAAGCAAATGCACATGTAAATTAGTCACGCATGACATGTGGCTAGATCTGTCCCTGCCATAGGAAAGTGGCATTTACACCACTCGGTACCGCCAACTGGGAAAAGCAGGGCCCAGCACTCATTTGTGCACGGCGACAAACTTTGACGTTTTAAATTATAAAAACAAAAGTGTCGAGCCTTTGATAAGAGCTGTAACGAAACTAAGAACTGTTAAGAACATTGCCATTAAATCCACAGGCCATTGTTTATTGCCTCTTGCAAAGATGAGCTGTCAACTTCATTCCATTTGAGTGTTTTTATTCGTGTAATTATTCCGCCTCTCGTGGCTTTTTATGGGTTTATTTGTGGCGGTTCGAGCAGCTGGTCGCATTTCGCAGCTGTTTCGCGTGATGTAAGACGCTGAACAGCTTTAATCGAGATGGAGTGTTGTGGCCACGAAGTTCATTTGTCTTTGCGATGTCACTGATGACAGAAATAAATAAATGCATTCAACGCGTGTGCTTATAAAAGAAGTAACGGAAATGTGCTTGACCCGACGATTGGAAGTAATTATGAAACTTGTGTGTCTCTCCGTGATTAGCTTGACATGCTATGCTCTTGGTACATTGGCTACAAGGCTTTTAACCCCCCTTCCCGAAATAATGCTTGGACCTATTTTATTCATCCCACGCATTCACAATAACTTTCATTGGAAACACCCGGAAAACACTGGGAGCCAGATCTGGTGGGATCTTGTCTCAGATTTATTTTACAAAAAAAAATGTTTTAATTGCGTACGCTTGCGTAAAAGGGAGATACTGTAGTCGATGGGTACATCTTTTAAACACTTCTAGATTTGAAGCTTTCGTGACTGCAAAGATTCATACTCTTAGTTCTTTCGGTAAAGTCACGTAGGTAAAAAATGAAATGAAAATTAATAAAATAAAAATCACGACGTTTCGGAGGCAACGCAAGTCTCCGTCATCAGGTGGGACCGTCACAGCCAGATTTGCTGCGTGACTTTACCGAAAGAACTAAGAGTATGAATCCTTTAAACACGTTTAACAACTTTTTACCTGACGTATTGCCACTTTCAGGCCACTGATCACACCTTTTATGGCTATCCCGGTAATTAGTACGACTGAAATTACAGTGCTTCATTGTTGAAGCAGAGGTTTGGGTTATGTAAGAAGCACGTTTTTTGCTGTTGATGATTCAGTGACGTGTATTTAACTAGATACTTGAAGGTATGCAGGATTGTGATTTCAGTGTGCGCTGCGCTATGAATCTCGGTGTAATTCCCAGCCACGGCTTGTAGGTCGCGTGCGAGTTATTTGTGACACGGGCAATCACTAGGGGCCGCTACAGTCAATGCGATTTTTAAAAACGATTATTGAAGATTACCCCCTGGAAGTGAGCACAGCCAGCAGAGGGCAGTGCTATTACAATGTACAAATTGCACTGCACCTCTACGACGCCCCCTGCCTTTGCCAATCTGCATTGACCAGCGTGGTGTGGTCTGGCCAAATTACCACCAAGATCTGAACGACGTGGGGCAGCACTCATCCAGCAGTGGATGGGCAACAGGGCTGTACATTCACGTGTCTACCACGCATATGTGCATGAGCACACAGCACACTACTGCATTATCCAGGTGTTAAAATTCATACCTGATGGGTTAAATTTGACACAAGCAGCTCACTAGAGGCCGTTACACTCCTTCCGTCGTCCTCTGTGAATCTTCCAAAGATTACAGAGAACAGAAAAGCCTCGTACCGTGAATGTGAAGAGGATTAATCTAACGAAAACAGGTGGCGAATTAAAGAGGTGGATCGGCAGGAGCACTACGAGGAATCGTAATATTTAGACTGGAGGAATCCGAAAAGCTGTGAAGCTCTTTTTGCAAATGTCCAGCATGGGCGGGTGGAGCAGGAGGTAGAAGAAGAGAAGGTGGGACCAGCAGGAGGATGAGGATGTTGAAAAAATAGGTGAAATATAAGTAGGTGGGAGCTCAATGGGTCCTTACCTGCTATTGCATACCTGTCAACCCAGGGACATTGATTTCTCAGGTCCATACGGCGTGCAGCCGTTTCAATAGGGCAATTTTAATGGTCTATTTGTGTTTCTCCCTTGTGATGAACGTTGAGATTTATAAGGGACACGGGGTGACCAATAAGATGTAATCAGGTAGGGCACTGGTAAGGGGTTGACATGTATGTGAGTGCATCCACATATAAAGCAAGCAGCACCATCAGCTTGCAAGATCACAGCAGCATGATAGGTAGCATCATTGGCACCAATTATCAAAATTATAATCCATAAAGCAGTTTTTGTTTAGTAACATAATTGTCTATTTGTGTTTACTCCCTTGTGATGGGACTTTGTAGGATAGACGTTGAGATTAATAAGGGCCACGAAGTAAGGTCTGAATTGATCTGCAATAATGTAGGACACTGATAAGGGGTTTACAGGTATGTAGTGGTGAGTGTACTAGTGGTGAGTAGTGGTGAGTGTACTAGTGAGTGTACTAGTGTGTGTAGTGGTGAGTGTACTAGGTGAGTGTACTAGTGAGTGTACTAGTGAGTGTAGTAGTGGTGAGTGTACTGGTGAGTGTACTAGTGAGTGTACTAGTGAGTGTAGTAGTGGTGAGTGTACTGGTGAGTGTACTAGTGAGTGTACTAGTGGTGAGTGTAGTAATGAGTGTACTAGTGAGTGTACTAGTGGTGCTTGTCTATTTGTGTGTCTCTCCCTTGTGATGGGATTTTGTAGAATAAACGTTAAGATTTCTAGGAAACACAGGGTGACCAATAGGATCTGAATTGGTCTGTAACAAGGTAGGCCACTGATCAGGGGTTGACAGCTATGAGTTATTATATATATAAAACTAAAATCGTTGTTTAGTTTAAGTAGGAATAGAGGTGGAGGAAGGGGTCTGATTTGGAACTCTGCTCGTGTGGGTGGAGCGAGGCGCGCGCCAGACGCGGAACAGCTTCAGCGGCCCCGTGCCACTGCGCTTTGGTGACAGCCCTGGTGGTGGTGGTGGTTGTTGTTGGTGGTGGTGGTTGTTGGTGGTTGGTAGTGGTTGGTGGTGGTGGTGGTTGTTGGTGGTGGTGGTTGTTGGTGGTGGTGGTTATTGTTGGTGGTGGTGGTTGTTGGTGGTGGTGGTTGTTGGTGGTGGTGGTTGTTGTTGGTGGTGGTTGTTGGTGGTGGTAGTTGTTGTTGGTGGTGGTGGTTGTTGGTGGTAGTAGTTGTTGGTGGTGGTGGTTGTTGGTGGTGGTTGGTGGTGGTTGTGTTGGTGGTTGTTGGTGGTGGTAGATGGTGGTTGGTGGTGGTGGGTGGTGGTGGTGGTTGGTGGTGGTGGTTGTTGGTGGTGGTGGTTGTTGGTGGTGGTTGGTGGTGGTGGTGGTGGTGGTTGTTGTTGGTGGTGGTTGTTGTGGTGGTTGGTGGTGAGTGGTGGTGGGTGGTGGTTGGTAGTGGTTCTTGGTGGTGGTGGTGGTGGTTGTTGTTGTTGGTGGTTGTTGGTGGTGGTGGTTGTTGGTGGTAGATGGTGGTTGGTGGTGGTGGGTGGTGGTGGTGGTTGTTGGTGGTTGTTGTTGTTGGTGGTGGTTGTTGGTGGTGGTGGTTGGTGGTGGTTGTTATTGGTTGTTGTTGGTGGTTGTTGTTAGTGGTGGTTGTTGTTGGTGGTGGTGGTTGTTGTTGCTGGTTGTTGCTGGTTGTTGTTGGTTGTTGTTAGTTGTTGGTGACACTACACGGAACGCGAGTCAAGAACAGAGCAGCTGGTAGCAGCTGGTGTAACGAGGCTGGCGGGAGAGAGACACGAGAGAAGGTGGACAAATGAGCTCGCCAAAGCGTTGACTCAAGATCCGGGAAACTCGTGCCGCCAAAGTGCTTTAGCAAAGCACCGCACACACACACACATCGACAGGAGGAGGAGGAGAGAGTTAACACACACACACACACACAACAACAAAAGACGCTAGAGGGAGACAGAGAGACGCGAAGACGAAAGGAGGGAAAAGCGACAATTAATGAAATAAAGTCCTTCACCAAAAAGCCTAACATGGCGGCGGTGGTGGCTGCGCCCGTAACGCAGTACAGCGAGGCGTGGTATCTCTCTTTGCTGGGCTTCGCAGAGAACTTCAGGACATCAAGTCCACCTCGGATCCGTCTCTGTGTCCACTGCCTTCAAGCTATCTTCCACTTCGGACCAGGGGCACGAGTGGAGGCGAGGACTCATTTGCAACTGGGCAGCGTGCTGTACCATCACACCAAGAACGTCGATCTGGCTCGCTCTCACCTCGAGCAGGCGGTGAGGGATTCGTTTTGTTACGTTTCGTTCCCGTGGATTCATTCATTGACTCGTTCGTCAAAGCTGCTTTCGTTCTTGTGTTGTTGCTTGCTTGGTTGGTTGATGGTGGTGTTGTGTTCGTACTTTGGCGTGTGCGTCATGCGGGTCCGCTAAACGTTGTGACGGTGTCTGTGTCTGTGTGTGTGTCTCTCTCTCTTCTTGGCTCCTCTGCACGTTGAATGATTGTGTTAGTATCAACACAGTTGTTGTTGTTGATTATGTTGTTGTTGTTTGGTACTGTTATCGTCACAGGGAGGTGACAGTGTGGTTGGTGGTGATGGTGTCCAGAGTTTTTGGGGCAGAAGGGCCGCTGTGAGGGTAGTGGTACACAAGTACCAACAACACACGAATACAGGGAAGGTGTTATCAACATTGTGCTACTGTTGTCATCACTACCAGCACAAATATGTTCGTGTTCTGCTGCACTGTGAACCAACATCATCGGTAGCATAGTTTCACTAAACGTTGGTTATCATCTCTGCCAGAAACACTTTCGTCGTTTAGTAGCACTTATTACTAGAGCAGCTATCATCACTGCCAAGCCCGGCATCTTACCACAGTTACCCCAATCACCAGCACTAACAACCACCACAACAACAACCATCACAACTATTTACTATACCACCATCAACCCTACCACTATCATCAATCACCACCACGGCGTTATCAACGAAACTACCATCACCACCACAACTACCATCAACATTAGCACCATAACATCACCGGTGTTTCATCGTCACCACACTGCCACCACCACCATCATCATCATAACTATACCACCATAAGCCCCTACCAATCACTACCATAAGCAACAACAACAACATCACCAACAACAACAACAACACCAACACCTCAACACCCAATACCAATCGTCAAACGCCGGGTCTGGTACCACTTAACCCGGCGTTCATGTTAGACAAGACCGAAGCTTGGTATATTGTACTCGTTGCTGAGGCTATCATAATATAGAGAGATATATATATAGATATCGATATAAACAAACAGCAGGGACAGAGAAATAGAATGGCACACAGACGCATGGAACAGGAGAGAGACCGAGAAAGAGGGGCCGGTGACACTGGGTGCCCCTCCCGGGGTGAGGTGCACCTTTCCCGGCAGCGCTTCTAGGCAAGACCGAGGCTTGGGAATTCAACATATTATAGTTTATTCCTGCAGTCACGAAAGCTTAACATCAATATTATAGTTTGTAATCTTGTGGTTATTGTCGTAGGTTGCATACTGATGTGGTAGTTTCTCGGTGATGTTGAAAGTGGCGGTGGCAGTAGTATGCGTTGGTTTCTTTGGTGCTCAAAGAGTTTGTGTGTGTCTGTAGTAGTGATGAAAGTGATTATAGTGGTGTCTGTGTTGTGGTAGTGATAATATAACCAGTCGTGGTTAGTACTGTACATGTTTGTGTCTTCATAGTTTCCGTATCGTGGCTAGTTTGTGTGGTCGTAGTAGCATCTGTGGTGGTGGTGGTAATATCTGGGGCTAGTATTGTAAATGTGTAGCGGTGATAATAATACTACGGTATATGTATAGTTGTATCTGTGGTGGTGGTGGTGGTAGTAATAGTATTTAGTGGTATTTGTGGAGTGGTGGTCACTATGTATATCAATATAGTACTGCCAGTGTTGATATGATAATCATGGTACTGGTAGCTGTCATGGTACGAGTACTGATGATGTTACTGATGGTAAAGGACGTAGTGGAAGTGTTTATGGTATTTGCAACCGGTGATAGCACTGAAGATACACAGTTAGGGTTAGTGTTGACTAAGTCTGTGTACAGGCTTGGTCATTGCTGCTGCTGCCGATGTGAGAGAGAGACCGAGGGAGACCGGTTTACCCTGGGTGACTGCCCCTTGTCTGAGAGCCACTTACCCCGGTAGGGCATCTAGGAAATACCGCGGCTCCATTGGGCCTAGTCGGTCTTTTTGCGTTAAAAATTTCCCCGTTTAATTTTCAAATATTATCAAGTTGCTTGTTAATCTGTGAGTTCTGACACGCGAGGCTGTTGGTATGTTATGGGGCATGTTTGTTCTGCTTATTCTTATTGAATTTTTGAAAGTGATTGCTATATGTGGGAGGTAAACGCACACTGTACTGTGCGTGGTGTTGTGATTAGCATGGTAACGATGTTGGGATGTATTATGCTGGCAGCTTTTAAGTTGCTTTTATTTGTGTTTACGTTGTTCATGCGAGTAATACGTCGTTTTGTGAATGTTACTTGAGCAGCGTTCGTCCAGCATTGTTAATGTCTTGCCGTACATTAGTTGTTGACTAATCTGGCGGCTTATTGCTTAACAGGGGGGGCTCTATTTCGCCTCGCTTAAATCCAGTGCATTGTATTAACCTACTTAACTAACAGTGTATATTGTCAAGGTTTGTGCATGTAAAAAAGCCACAACAATTATTAGCAACGCATGCGTGTGGTGTTCTTGTTGAGGTTGGCCTCAAAGAACCCCAACGTTGAACCAAACTCCTTTCAACTGAACTCAAAAGCACATTGACTGGGTTCCTTGTAAACATACATTTAATACAGTAATGCGATTTGATTTAACGATGTAAGAGTTTTGAATGTTGGAGATATTTGTTCAGAAATGCGTAAATGTGATTTCATTTCCTATTTATTTCATGTAATGTTTGCAACCATTAACATCACGCCGATTTGATGTTTTACAATTAATTATTTTGTCCTTGCTATTTTTATTTGTCGTTGCAGTGGCTGCTGTCCCAACAGGTATCCTTTGTTGATATTTTAATAAGTTGCGTTTCTGTCAAAACGGGTAAGCTTTCGCGCCGCGTTTAAATGTGTAGGCCGTATAGGCCAAGGCACCGGCCTAGCCTAGTTTCCTCTACCGGGGAAGGCGTGGGGTCCCCTGAGGGATTTCACTGCGTGCGGGTCTCCTTTCTACGGTGTTTTTTTCAATATATATAAAGTTTGTAATGTTACTTCGGCACGGTAGAATTTTTCGATTTGTATTACGACAAATCCGCATCTAGTTAAGACGCATGTGTTACTTGGAGTATTTGTTGCGAGTTGTATCGATATGTGAAACAAGCAATAAGCTTCCTTGTAGGGTACTCTGCATTGGAACACGGTGCCATGCACCGCCAGTTTATGAACGTACTGTATTACATAAGTATAGACCAGTTTAAAAGTTTTAATTTTAAGACGTCAAGACAGGGGGGTACTTTTCGTGGTGGAAATTCCACTCGTGACGGGCAGTTTTATCTAAAGGAAACCATTGTTGAATTGGCATTGGAATGTGATGTATATGCTGCATTACACGGTGAGGTTGTGGGTGGTGTTCAGAGATACCGGTCAGAATAGCAAGTGACTTATTTGCCAGTGTTTGTTTTCATTTGAAATAGTACGCATGCTAGTGTATTCCAAATGTGACGTGTGTGTGTACAGTGTTTTTTTTTTACACGCACTGTTATAAGGACTCATTCTTGTAACAAGGAAGTAACACGTTGAAGTTTTAGATTTCAAAAAACTGTTTTAAAAGAGAACACGCAATTTGATTTACTTCCAGTTTTTAAATCGCAAACATTGCTCGGTGGAGTTAATATTTCGGTTCATGGCTTACAGATGAACACGGAGATACTTTTTAGTTTCGCCAGAGGCAGCTGAGCCTGTGTAATGGGAAAATAAATACTACCTACTTTGCAAGGAGTCATTTTCTTGACTGTCCTTTAAAAAGACTGACCACGGTCACAGCGATGTGGAATTTCCAACACTGGGCAGCCATTTGAGGCGAGTGCCACTCGATACCTCTATGAGCAGGTAGAGTTAATTTATTTGAGATTGGTTGGGCATAAGACGTTGATGCTATTGCAAACAAATGTTTGTAAACAACGTAACTAGGCAGGTAAGCGGGCCTATTGAGTCCTCAAATTGCAAGCCATTTCCCCGTTTGTTCATTTAATCTTATCTTACGTAGGAGACGTGTAACGTTTGTGTGTGTGCGTATCGCCGTAGATTCAGCATAAATGTGTGAAGAACATTTCACGATGTTGAACAAGCTTGAATTGATTACAGACCGTTGCACATAAAAATACTGCGTACTGTATATAAGGAAACAACTTGGCACATGACCTAACACGCACGGAAGTTGACCTCTGAAGCATGCAGGGACATTTACGTTAACCACAGCAATGTCATCGTCGTACGTGGGATTTTAAAGACCTCTTGTTCCCACAGAGACATTGATGAGATGGCTCTGAAGCCAGGCGGGTAGCTGTACCACACTGGGAAAGTTGTTGTAGTCGGATCCCATCGCTTCTGCACAAACGAGATTTTGCGTGGCGACACGGGGGCGTGTCCTGTTAAGTATTAAGCCAGTCAAGCATGCAGTTAGAAATAGTTTGTGCATTTTTTTTGCAAAGCATGCTTGCCATCCACTGAGCCGCTTGCTTTTCCTTTACGCTAAATAAATGAATGCCACTCATTTATCAAGGAAAGCCTCATCGAGTCTCGGGGCCCTTTTTTAATGATGGTGCTGAATTAGGATGTTTGTCCCAGCTCCTTTTCAAAGTGGGAAGAAACTGGGCTACTTGAAGAACACATACACAGACCGGTTAATGGTCCCAGTTTATGTACTGCCATTTCCGAGCCACCTCGCAGCACAGACTTGCAGCATACAATGACCTCAATTCGACCCACCAGTGCGCTGTAGCACAGCTGTGTGCCTTCACACTACGTTCAACTATAAGCAAGTTGCGTTCGGATTTATTGAATGTCTGAATTGTATAGAAATAGGCTTAAACTATTGGTGCCGCCTAGACGTTTCAAAGTGTTATGAATTGCACGGTACAATTTGGGATGGGTGAGGGAGGCGATCTCAGCAGTAGCTGGGGTATGAAAATAATGGATTCGGGAGATTTTGCGCAGATTGAGGTATGAGATCGTACAGAGTTGAGATATTTGGGAAGACATCGAGAGCTTGATCAATGACAGCTCAAAGCATTCACATTCTCTTTGCCAGTGTGATGTCAGAGTTTAGGAGTGCTGTAAAACAGATTTTCCACATGACAGTTTCTGACTTTGGGTCAGATAACTTGGCAAGGGAAAATAAAGCACAAAGCTATGGATTATTAATGTGCAGCCTTTTTCAAGTATTGTTGTTTTGGCAAGATATGGCAGGTACAGCAAGTGGGTTCATATCTCGTCAGCCAATTTTTGGGTGTTAACACCTCCAAACGCTTGACCTTTCTTCAGATTCTTTTTTTTTTACTCTTTAGGAAAAAGACGATGACGATATTTACATCATGAGCACTGCCCATGCATTTGCTCGGGATCCACGCTCGTGGTGGTGGGTGGGATGGAGGTTGATGTTGCCACCGTGCCCCCACTCCCGTGCCTTGCGTAACTATTTGGCTGTAAGCGTGATGGCATCGTCAAGGAGTAGCTCAGCCTCGTAGGGTGACTTCATCATAGAAGCCATAGACATTGTTTCAGGTAACATAACGTCATGTGGAACCAAACTTTCCAACAGTGCTTCCAATGAAATACGAGTCCTCTTCCGGAAGATTTTTGCTCCCATTGGCTTGAATTGGACGTTGTATTTAAACATTTTGGTAGCAGAACGTTAATTTGGAAAGGTGACAATTTTGTACGTATGTCCAAGTTAAACACATTTTAGTTTAATGTTTATTTTCGTACGGCCAACAGTGTGCGAGATACAGAGCGTAATGGACAGACACTTGCGCATTATATGTATTTAATTCAGAAAAGTTATTGGGTTTTGGCAGGACATGTTGCTACAATTGATGATGCCTTTCGGTCGAAACTAACAAGTGGCGTGGTAAAAGGAGGCACCATGCCTAAACAATATTCCACCATGGAGATGGAGCGATTACATCAGCCAGGTGGATTAGTGAATTTCAGGACCATTAAGAGTTGGCTAGAGCTTGTTAGAGGCCTTCCTCCAGCAGTGGATATATCGTGGCTGATGGTGCCGGCTTGTTCTCTCCAATACTCCAAAATGCTCCTTCATAAAAAGAGCCAGGGTCTTCACACGCCAATGCAGAACCCTCCTGAAAACGAGTTTTTTGTTTGCATTTGACTGCAAGTATTGTGGTTAATGTAAGCATGATTCCTTGCAAAAGGTGTCGGTTTTGTTGCCAGAAAAAAGGGGGGAAACCCCTATTAGTAAATTTTGGTACTGGCAAAGGAGGTCCCATGATGAGTTTAGACTCGGTAAGGTTGGTGGTTTGGTTACGTGGTGGCAACTTCTGCCCAAAATAAACTCTCGCCCTGTGGTTGGGATTGTTGGACTGCGATAATTTTTTGTGCTGTTGTGTGAGAAGAAAAAGTGAAGTGTTTAGTGGCCTTTACTCGAGCTGTCCCAGATCCCTTCATTTGAAGATGTCAAGTTCGAAGCGGCAAGTCTGCTGGCCGAGCTCTACTGTCAACAGGTAAGCGAGGCATTTGATTAATTCTTCCCGGAGCTGAGTGCGAACGAGTGGTATTGAAGTAAAAGTTCAGCATTTGGTTGGCAATGCATGCGCTGTGTTGCATTACGCGTGTGCGTGTGCACACGTTTGGCCAATTCCACAATAATGAAATTTCAGCAGTTGTACGGCCAGTATATTTTCAGGTCTCTGTCACAGACTACGTGTACGTTAACTTCCATACATGCCTACTTGTCTGCCTGTATGTCTGTGTGTCTTCCTAACTTCTCGCTCGCCTCTCTGCATAACTGTTTGTGTCTCTGTCCATGCTTGCATCGGAACATCAGAACCTTGTGGACTCTGCCAAGCCGCTCTTGAGGAAGGCCATCCAGATTTCACAACAGACGCCCTATTGGCACTGCAGGCTGCTGTTCCAGCTCGCCGTGAGTTCCCCATTCCACCGCACTGCCACCAGAGTCACATACACCACACACAGATATTTTTAAGTCGTTTACAGATCGTGATAAAATTGTAGTCATTTACAACCCATTATCAGTCCATTTCTGGATGAAGTGTTCTTCATGCCTTTCAGTCACGGTGGTTGTTTGACCTTGCCGCACTGGTCTGTGTAGTGATGAAGGGCAGATTGCGGTTTAGTTCATCTCACACTCACCAGCGATGTGAATAATGATCGAACTCTGGTCGCTGGGGTCATCGTGCAGGACACTAACCAACATGTCACCACTACACCCCATGTACGTACGATAATTTATTTCCGTTGTACATCAATTGAGACGAGGTTTTATTTAAGAACTCTGCAGCTTACAGTGTATCACCATGTTTCGGAGAACAACTCCAGGAGATGACGTCAGAACTACTTCTGAGGTCACTTGGGTTACGCTTCTATCCACGCCAGGGTCACACCTCTGTAAAGGGTGTTTGCTTGCATATCAATGAAACTGAAATATTGAACATAATACAGTTTTTTTGGGTTAGATCGCGTAGAGAGAAAAATGTGTCGTTAAACCCGCCTGATGAAGCTGGTTGTAATTACTTGCGGAACGTCTTACTCGGATTGTAAATGTTGTGGCTTGGCTCTTCAACAGACCGGTGGTGCTGTACTAGTGACGAATTGCCATGTTCTGTTTACGTGACAAATCTTACTCATTGGCTGTGTCGGGTGGTGGCGGGTTTAACGACACATTAATATATATTTATGCGATCTTACCCAAAAAAAAACTGTATTACGGATGATATTGGTCGCGAAAGCCGACATGTTGAACTGAAATATTGAAGTCTTAGAGCTGCAAGTCAACCAAATTAAGTGAAAAACCACATGTAGCGTTGTGACTTTTTGTGCAGTCATTGGTGACCGGGCTGAGACCATCTTTGTGCTTGAGAACCCGGTTTAATCACAGGAGTTATTCATCTGAACCCACGATCTCAGTGGTGACAGCGTTGTGCTTTTACCCTGGAGCGACCTGTCCACGTCTCGCCTCGTTAATTTCGTGTTGTTTGTGAGGAGGAAGAGGAGAGGAGGAGGAACGAACTAACTATTTTTATTTTACCAGGTAGGGCCCACTGAGCCATGTAGCTCTTTTTCAGAAGCGACCTAGCCACAAATGATAGCTCAACGAAGTGGCTTATCAATGTGGAAATTTGGAGCAGCCATACAATCGAATAGAGTGATGCTGATTCTAAATGTGGAGGGAAAAACCGGAGGACCCGGAGAAGAATCCACATCACCACGGAGAGAGACAAATGCAAACTCCAAATATACAGGCATCGTCAGGGTTGGGATCGAACCCACGGTCCTCCTATATACCATTTTTCGATTTAAAGCTTTCGTGACTGCAGGGATTCATCTTCTTGGTTCTTTCGGTAAAGTCACGTAGAATGGAAATAATAAAATAATAAAAATAAAACATATAAATAATTCTCACGACGTTTCGGCCACAACGCAAGCAGCCGCCTCAGGTGGAGAACAGGTCTGTCGACAAGACAGAAGACAGACTCTGTCTTCTCGACAGTCCTATGTAGATACCAGGCGAGGTAGTTGACATCTCGCCACTGTGGCAGGAGGAGCTGTCTTCAAGCTGAGAGCCCTGGTGTGAACTCGCTTTCTTGTCTCTTCCCGCCCTCGCAACAGCAACTCCACACGCTGGAGAAGGACCTCATCTCGGCCAGCGACCTCCTGGGCGTAGGGGCGGAGTACGCACGGGTGGTTGGCTCCGAGTACACGCGGTACGTTGTGCCGTGACAGCCGGCTCGTTTGTGTGCAGCTATCTGTGTGTGTGTGCCTGGTGTGCGTGTGAGTGGGGAGCGATAGTGTCGCGGTCAGTGCGCTGCGCTATGAACCCGGCGACCCGAGTTCGATTCCCGCTCACGGCCAACACCAGTGACGATTATTTGAACCGGTCCTGGGCCTCCCCTAGGTCGACTCGGCCTCAAATGAGTACCTGGTGCGGTGTGTAAACATCACCACTAGGGAGACAAAGGCGGTGGGGCGTGGTGCTGGCCACCCACTCGCTAACAGCACTTGCCCCTACAGTCTGTTAAGGCTATATGGGGGATCTTTGTATTGGCACAGTTGGTGCATCTGTCAGTTATCTCGGTCAACCCATGGCACCTGGGTGTGTCCCGTGACCTGCCAGCAAACCTTTGAAACTTCACGTAGCCTCTTGAGTGCACATAGCCTGGCACAAGCGCCTTGATGACTTCACCGCCACTTAGTGGTGAATGGCGGCTGTCATTGTCGTGTGTGTATTTGTGTGTGCTTACAGTTGTGCATTGTGGTGTGTACGTCTGAGTTTGTGTCTTTGTGTGGGGAGCGGTAGTGCGTTGGTTTGCATGCAACGCTACAAACCTGGGGTGACCCAAATTCCATGCCTGCTCACGCCTAACCTTTGTGGCATAAGGAGGCCCTCGTCCGGAAGTAGTTTGGCAATTGGCTGTACATGTATAGTTTGCAGAATTATAAAAATCCTCATTTCCTGACAAGTGCACTCTGGTGGCTATGCTTGCCTCTTAATCTAGCGCTTTGGAGACGAGTGTTGCTGGATCACACAAATCTGCGAAACTTCCTACCAAAGGACAACTGGTTTGCAAAGGTTTGGCAGGGGAGTGCATTAGTTTCCATCCGTATGGAAGTTGAGTATTACCTGCATCACACGCGTGGGCTTTCTCCAGGTATTACAATTTCCCCCTCGCGTGTATAAACACTCGCAAAATAAGTTGGTCAAACATTGTGATGTAGGACCACAGGGCTTGGGCAACTGTTGCCACTGATTGTGCCTGTCTTGCCACTCGCCTGTGCTTTCCCGCAAAGGCATCCTTGCGAAAACTGTACCCATAACAATATTCCATGGCGAATTGAGATGCGATTTGCATGAGTGACGACGCAAAATAGAAACTAAACATTGTTATGGAGCGTTGTCTTGTGCTGCTTCGACGCGGCTGTTGCTGCTGCTGCTGCTGCTGACGACTGTCGCTGTGGTTCATTTCTCTGCACTGCAGAGTACTGTTCCTGCTCAGTAAAGGTCTCCTGCTGCTCATGGAGAGGAAGTTACAGGAGGTGCACCCCATCCTGTCGCTGTGCGGCACGCTCGTGGAGGGCTGGCAAGGCAACCCCATACAGAAGGAGTCGCTACGGATCTTCTTCCTCGTTCTGCAGGTCACCCACTACCTGGACGCTGGCCAGGTGAGGCTGACAGCCGCCGCCGTCATGGCCTTCCTCGCCATCATCGACGTTGTTAACGCGCCAGTTATTATTGTGTAATAATACTCTTGGAGACGGCTTGCGGAATCGGGCCTTTTATTTACTTATTTCAGTTCACAAGCACTCCCCGTTGCTGGCAGGCAACGGGAAGTGGGCAGACAGATCGCAAGAGACGCACCGCCACGTGGCACTCGGAGCCCCGCTAGCGCGTGGGGCCCCTCTCTCTCTTCGTTCCTCGTCTGACCACGTGTCCCTCGGCTCTTCCCTTATTTAACGCCTGGGTCACGTGGTACGCTCCAGCCAATCCTTAATAGCCTGCGCTGAATGTTCCAGATTCCCCATCAACTCCCGGGACCACGCCCCTGACTTGTCTTCCCATTGGCTGAGGCCAAGACCAGCAGAACCAATCACCCTAGCTGGCACCCCTCGATCACGCCAGGGCCATGCTCCCAGGCTCTCCCCCCATTGGCTGTAGAGCAGGACCGGCAGAGCCGATCACCACGTGAGCCGGACATAGGCTCTCATTACAATTGTATCAGTTCGCTGGTTATGGTGAAGAACACTTTTTCACAAGCAAATTTTAGCGATGAGATACGACGTTCGCTTGAAACTGCATCAGTCATCTTCCGGTCAGAAACCAGGAAGTTGGAATGGCACGTTAAAACGATTGTACGCGTGACAAATTTAATTTGTTTCGCTGTGGTGGGTGGTGGAGGGTTTTCACGACAATTATTTTGACCAGATTCATTGCGTGGCCTAACCCCCTGAAAACATTTACGTGCCAAAATACTCTTTTTGCCGACTGGAGCAGACAAACCATTTTTTTGCGTCCACTCCTTTGCAACGCTGTGCCTTTTTAAAGTCCTTTATATTAAGTTCACTTGCTTGCTTGCTTGCACGCTTACGACCGTGCAAATCTTTCGGTCGTTTTTTAACCCACTTCCCGTGATCTAATCGAGCTGACATTTTGCACACAGACTCGTGCGTGACAATTTATTTTCGTGAAAAAAAATATTCCATAACTTTTTAGGAAAAAAAATATTATATTTAATTACCAATTGCTTAATGGTGGCAGGCAATCATCTGACCCATAGGTGGCAGCCATCTCAAGCCAGAGGACGAGAGGACTCTAGCCGCCACGTATATAAAGGATTTATAGTGAAAAACTTTGTTTTTACGGGTTCATTTTTTCCCCGTGCCCTCCGCAGATGAAGAGTGTGAAGCCGTGTCTCAAGCAGCTGCAGCAGGGCATCCAGACGATATCCACGCTGCACGACGACGAGATCCTGCCCACGAACCCAGCCGACCTCTTCCACTGGCTCCCCAAGGAGCACATGTGTGTCCTTGTCTACCTGGTTAGTCGCCTCCGCCAACCCCATGTCGTTGTCGCCGATTTACTGCGCTCGCGCACGAGCGGACTTTTTTTACACGCACGCCGTGTACAATTTTAGTAGCTCCGCCGGCTTCATCCAGAGTCGGCGAATCGGTGCACACGTGACCGCAAATGCGTCGGCAAGGAAACGGTATCCTTTAAGAAGCAATTCGCATTCCGTGCAGTAGGCTTTTATCTCTGTTTCTGGTTTATCTGGGCCATCCATCCCTCTCTCCACCATTATCCCAGATAATGTAAATTGTATTTCCTCTCTCGCATATAGCCGAATGAGCAATCTTCGGTGAGTCGGGCCCAGCGGTAGCGCATTCACCGCTTGTTGCAGAGGTTCACGGTTCGAATCCATTGGCCACCCTGGTCAATACTGCGGCGTGTGATACTTGTCGGCTGCGTAGTGGACGTTAAAGGTCCTCCAATGTCATGCGCAAGAGTAGGCCATTGTGTGCCATCATCAGGGTCCACACTCTCCCCTGTTCTGATATGATATGCAAATTTCCTCAATCGGGATTACACAGCGAGCGATCCTTACCCCCTCCTGGCAGACTCGTGCCCAAGGTCACCCTTGCAAATGGTACTCTCCTTGTCTCTTGAGTTCTAACCTAGTTATACAAAATTAACTTTCCTGTATGCTGCCCAATGGCAGATTTTTGGCTTAAACTCTCGCCCATCCTGTCCTGTCTTGAGCTTTTGGCTTCAGTTCACCGTACCGCCCTCGTAAACGTCCAGCATCTCCTCAGTCTTATGTCTAATTTAGTTAGATATGAAATGGCATTATGGTCTGGTCATTGATTCCACAGGGGCACATCAGGATTTTTTAGATTTTCCACTTGTGATGACAATGGGCAGATCTGCCTTGAAACATGCGAACTTGAATTAAAGTGGACATCGTTGTCACGACCACCACCACCATCATCATTTTCAGCAGCAGCGGCATCGTCTTCATCATCAACATCGTGTTTGTCATCATCTTCATCATTGTCAACAATGTCACGATGAATATAATTTGTATCATCGTAGTTTTCACTTCGAATCGCCTAAGCACAAGCAAGAATGTATAAAAGTATTAATGTGTTCGAACCTCTAGAACTTGGGTTGATGATGTTGATTGTAGGGACAGAGCTCTTCGCGTAGGACACATTGCAAGAACTGGCGAAGACGGAGCCCCATGGCGCAGGATAGCCCATCTGGTGGCCAACCCTCGGTCTGAGGAAGGCTAGAAAATGTTCACTTTGAGATGCGTTTAATGTTTGTGAACGCGGAGGCATTTTTAGCTTTTTTATTTACGAATCGCAACGAGTTTTTTTTTAATTAGGTCACGAAGGTGAAATGTACGTTACGGTATTGGTGGTAATGCAACGTGCGCTCTGGTCTTAAATTTTACGGTGCGTTAAGAACGGATATTTCAATGTTTAAGTGTAAGTGGCCTCGGCGCTGTTTCATGTGTGTCCCACTCACTCACTCACCCGTTTTTGTCTCTCCTCTACTGCAGGTGACGGTCATGCACTCGATGCAGGCGGGTTACCTGGAGAAAGCACAGAAGTACACGGACAAAGCGCTCATGCAGATAGAAAAGCTCAAAAGTGAGCACCCGCCTGTTTTTTATATATATGTGTGTGTGTGTGGGTAAGTGGTAGTGTAGCGATCAGCGCGGTGTGCTACAAACCCAGCCACCCAAGTTCGATTCCCGCTCACGACCAACACCAATGATGATTATCTGAACCGGTCCCGGGCCATCCCTATGTCGACTCAGCATAAATTAGAACCTGATGCCGTTTGTAAATGTTGCTACTGGGGAAACGAAGGCGTCGAGGCATGGTGCTGGCAACCCCCACCCCCTCGTGTGCTGTGCCAACCTTCATAGGTGCTATTCTTTGGTTCTTTCGGTTAAGTCACGTCTAAAAATAAAATAAAAAATTAAAATAATAGCGACGTTTCGATTGCAACACAAGCAATCATCATCAGGCATAAAAGAAATAGCAATAAAAATCGAAATAGAAAACTATAGACAGACATATTTAAGGGACCGTCACAGAAACGACCCCTCTCTCTGTGCCGATATTTGTCCTCTCTCTGTGTGTCCTTGTGATGTCTGTCTGCTTATGTCTGTCTATAGTTTTCTATTTCGATTTTTATTGCTATTTCTTTTATGCCTGATGATGATTGCTTGTGTTGCAATCGAAACGTCGCTATTATTTTAATTTGTTATTTTATTTTTAGACGTGACTTAACCGAAAGAACCAAAGAATAATTCCTGCAGTCACGAAAGCTCCAAATTAAGATTCATAAGTGCTGCTCGCTAACAGCTCTTGCCCCCAACAGTCTGTTAAGGCTATACGGGGGATCTTTGTCTTTGTTGCGGAGCGGTGGCGCAAGTGGTTAACGCACTGCGCTACAAAGTTGACAATGGGAAGTTTGAATACTGGCCACGAGTGATACCTGAACCAATCCTACCAATGCACGCTGACCAGCATAGTGAAGTTTGATCAAAATAACTCACGACCGACACGCCGTGATAAGGTCTTCATGCAGCAATGAATTGACAATGGACTGGAAATTAATGATACGTACTTACCCCATGGCACAATAATTACTGTGCTGTCACTGTTACAGTTAAACACAGTCATCAGTAAATCATTCAATAAACATTTGTTTGATTTGCATAATGCCGGATGTTCCTTTTCATCAGAACTATCAGGCTTTTGGTGAAAATGAGCCGTTCTCTACATTGTTATTATGTAAATCATAGCAATAATTTTTTATTTGTAATGCACAGTTTTCATTCACTCTCAGAAAAGAGAGAGAGAGAGTGGGAGTGTTTCAGAGGCGCAGGAAATCACATACAAGCAAGAAGAAAGCCAGAACCAGCACCAACAATTTCCCAAGCTTTTCTGGTCCTACATCAGGATGTCCGACCAACTCCAAATCTGACCCCGCGTTCATTAAAAGCCACGCAGTGAGACATCGTCTGGGGAAACGCGATTCTTAATTTAGTTGTTTGCTTCATTTATTAATTTGTGACATTAATTGAAATGTCCTGTGATTCCGTAGTCCTGGACACGAGTCCCATCCTCTCCTCCTTCCAAGTGATGCTGCTGGAACACATCATCATGTGCCGTCTCGTCACGGGGCACAAGGCCTTGGCATTGCAAGAGGTATGGCCGTACGTGAGTGTTGTCGTCGCTCGCTACGAACCCGGCGACCCCCCGAGTTCAGTTCCTGCTCACGTATGGATGTATGTTGAACTTCTTTCGCACCGTATGTAGCCAATGGTGCTCATTGGAGGTGTGAAACTAATAAGTGCTCAATATATGCACCGTTCTCGGGCTTACCCTAGGTTGACTCGGCCTTAAAATGAGCACCTGTGTGTAAGGATCTGAACTGGGGAGACAAAGGCGTATGGACATGGTGTTGGTCAACCACCCCCTTGTGTGCCGTGCCTGTCTTCATTGGTGCTCATTGACAGCACTTGCCCTAACGGCCTGTCAGACTGTACAGGGGGATCTTTGTCTTTGTTTCGTGTGTGAATGTGCGGAGAGCGGTGGCCATGGTGGTCCACACTTTGCGCTGCAAACCCCGGGGACTTGAATGAGTCCCCAGTGTCGTGGGTAAGCCTCAGCACTGGGAATACAAAGTTGGCTCGGTGTGGTTCTAGCCACACCACCCCTCATGGGCTATATTATTGGTGCTCGCTAACAGCACTACGGACCCTGTGGGACCGAGTTTGGTTCCTGCACCCCCGCCCCCCCACCTGACTTCACCAACCGGCACTGACGCGCATGGTGAAGTATGGCCAAACAAACGGCATGGGGAGATCTTCGGCCACCAGTTCATTGACAGAGAACTCTAAATAATTAGTTTAGGAGTAGTGTAACTGTAAACAATGTGTTTACGCTTGTAAGTAAAACCATAATAAAGAGACTCGTAAGCTGGTATTGACCTAAGGGTGGGGGGCTGTGGGCTGGGACAGCTGTGCACCGTTCATTGAGACGGCGTGGCATTATGATTTTTTTTACGTTTCCGCTGGACTACAACAAACGTAACCTTGTGGCGGCCCCGTGGTGTTCCTGGATGGTTCCTGCTTGTGTTGGCAATGTGCCCCCTGCGTTCCAGTGGTTTTGGAGACTCGCCAGGATGTTGGTAGCACAGCTAGTGTGGACTTATCTGTCTGTCTTCCATTTTTATGGCATCGAGTGTTGCCCCATCGCACGCGTGGATTTTTTTGTGGGATTCTGCGTTTTCCACCGACACGTATAATAACGATATCAATTGGCCGATAACACCTTAATATATAGAGGACCGCAGAGTTTGGGCATTTGTTGGTACCACCTGCTTACTGCCACCTGAGTCATTCTTGCTCTTCGAGAGCAGCAAAAACCATTATTCTGTACGTCTATGCTTTCGGTTTAACACGTAGGCTTTCGCGACCAATATCATCCATAATACCCCAAAACAAAACACCTGTTATGGATCTCTGCTCCCGCTGTCTTTTACCAACTTGCACTGACCAGCGTGGTGAAGTCAAACAATCCCCACGCCCTGTGCAGTTGTGGGGAGTCCATCACCCAGCATTGCATTGACGAAAGGGCTCTACATGTACAATTAGTCATTACTGTCACCCAGGCAGGATGGAACAGCCATGTATTCCTGGTGTGCGAGTCATTAAAGTCAAAGCTGATCGAAAGAAACTCCGTTGTAAAACTGTGGCTCGGCAAAGAAAACGCATTGGCCGGGCGGACGTGAAAATGTTATTTTATTGCTCTGGTGGAACGAATGGAATTGACGCCTTCTCGTGTTGTGTTTGTGTGCGTCTGCAGATCTCGCAGGCATGCCAGCTGTGTCAGCAGTCTCCCCGGCTCTTCTCGAACCACGCTGCACAGCTGCACACGTTGCTGGTAAAAACCTCAGCCTCCCCGTTGCCACGGTCGTTGTAACATGGGAGAGAGATGTTAATTCCCTCGCCTTGTATGCAGGAGGTCATGGGTTCGATCCCGACCCTGACGCCTGCTGTATATTTGGAGTTTGCGTGTCTCTCTCTTTCTCTCATTGTCATCACGGTGGCTAGGAGATGTTAATTACCTCGCCTGGTATGCAGGAGGTCATGGGTTCGATCCCGACCCTGACGCCTGCTGTTTATTTGGAGTTTGCATGTCTCTCTGTCCCCGTGGTCGCTTGGATTCTTTCTCCGGGTCCTCTGGTTTTTCCCTCCACATTTAGAATCAACATGCATTTAGAATATTTGACTGCTATAAATTTCCACATGAAAAGGCCAATTTGTTGAGCTATCATTTGTGGCCAAGTTGCTTCTGAAAAAGAGCTTTATTGCTAAGTGGTCCTTACCCGCTAAATAAAAAAAATAGTTTTGGTTTAACACATCCAACCAGTAGCTTATGACATCCACGTGTGTCGTCTAGAAAATCCCGTGGCTGGCATTGATGGCTTTTGCCAAGTTGGGCGTTCAATATTTAAGCGCATGACGCGCTTTGCCAAAAAAGGGAAGGAACAAGCTGGTGAGGGTTTACGGGGAAGTTGCACAAGTGAGGCAACTCTTGCCCTCGGTGTCTCACAGACATCCCAATAACGTGGAGGGGTGAGGGGGTGTCGTTTTGAAGGTGGCTCACTATCGCTTTGACAGGCATGGATTTTTTTTATGGAATAAGGCGATGGTTTGACACATACACAAAACGGAGTGCATCATCACCATCCCAGCGTGGTATTTCTCCCTTAATGGGTTAGGTGGACAAATTAATGTAATCTGAATTACAGGCCCAATTGGTTGTATATGTAGAACTTCTTTCGCACCGTGCATAGCCAACCGTGCTAATCGGAGGCACGATACGTGTTACTTGAATGACTGACGTAATATGCGCGAGTACACAGCCACTGCAGTCAATTATCCATCAGTTGTTCAACGCCTACAAACCAAGGCACAGCTGTTACTGTTTACTACTGGAGAGGCCTAATGACGGTAACGGTTGAAATCAAGAGGTCATCAAGGATAATGCCGTTCGTCCCACCACACTTCATCGCTTGCCACCTGCTGACAGATCCCGCAGGTTGGAGTGCATCCATGAATGAACCGATTACAGTTCCACCAAAGACAAATATCCCCCGTGTAGCCTCGACAGACTGTTGGGGCAAGTGCTGTTAGTGAGCACCTATGAAGGCCACCACGGCACACGAGGGGGTGGGTGGCAAGCACCACGCCCGGCCGCCTTTGTCTCCCCAATGGCGATGCTTACACACCGCAGCAGGTACTGATTTAAGGCTGAGTCGACCTAGGGGATGCCCAAGACCGGTTCAGATAATCGCCACTGGTGTTGGCCGTGAGCGGGATTCGAACTCGGGTCGCCAGGTTCGGAGCGCACCCAGCCAACCGCTCCACTACCGTTCCCCATTTCCACCACCACCATCTCCAACACCACCGCCCACTGCCACTCTCTGGCTTTTAGGCCTTACTCTCCGGCACTGTAAACATTCTCAAACCCACGCAAAGTGTTTGGCCGCTTTGTGTGTGTGGTTTTTTCTGCTTTGTCTGCGTGAACGTTTCGTATTGCTGCTGATGTAGTGACACCTGCATGATAGATTTGAAGTTTTCGTGACTGCAAGAATCCATACTCTTTGATTCTTTCGGTAAAGTCACGTAGGTGAAAAATAAATTGATCGACTCTCAACGGTGAACTCACAACGAGTTGCGAGTCGATCAATTTATTTTTCACCTACGTGACTTTACCGAAAGAACCAACAAGTTCCTGCATGATACCGACCCACCTACATCGTCGTGTCGCTGATGATCGGGCGACAGGATGGTGCAGTGTTAACAGCTAGTGCCTCGACTCCGACATCTCTGTGGCATTTGTATATTCTCCTCATGTTCGGCATGGGTTTTCTCTGGGTTTTCCAGTTTCCTCCCATAGCTAATAAACATACAGTCTAGCTTTCATTGGCCAAAATCCGCGTGCTGAAAAATTATACCACAAGCTAATCGATTGGGATCATACACAGCAACAGCAGCGAAGTCGCTCCCCTACTGCGAGAAACTTGGCAGAACCCTCCTGAAAAAAAAGAGTTGAGACTCGGTGAGCCTTTACTCGGCAGACGAGCAGAATAATAATGATGATGATGATGGTAATAAAGAAATTGACGCCTACACGTTGGTATTGTCGTCTCTGCTGCAGGGTCTCTACAGCGTCTCCGTAAACTGCATGGAAAGCGCAGAAGCCCAGTTCACGACGGCACTCAGGGTAAGTGAGAAATCGCAGTGGCCAGAGCTGCCACCACGCGCGCAATGCTTTGATCTGTCAAAGGGTGCCCGGATCTGTGCCGCTTTGAGAAGGGAGGCTCTTTGAAATTGTCTTTCCGCATTCAAATCAACCCAAGCGATCAGCCCAAGTCATCTTCTTTTTCTTCTTTCGTATATGGCCGCAGAGAAAAACAACAGTTTTGAAACATGTTGGACTTAAATGCTTCCACTTTTTTCAACCAATTCAATGAGGCAGCAGTAGATGCTACGGGTAGCAGCGACACCACCACGGTGGCGAGATGTGAACTACCTTGTCTGGTATACAAGAGGCTGCGGGTTCGATCCTGACCCTGACGCATGTACGTCTGGAGTTTGCATGTTTTGCCTGTGGTCGTGTAGATTTTTCTGCGGGTCCTCCGGCTTTTCCCTCCACATTTAGAAACGTGCATTTATAAATGTGGGTGCTGTCCATTTCCACATGATGATAAGCCGCTTCGTTGACCTATCATTTATGGACAGGTCGCTTCAGAAAAATCTATATAGCTCAGTGGGCCTTAGCTGTAAAAATAAAATAATGTTGAATCTGTTGAAAATATTGTATGGATGGTGCATTCGTCGGCAATGCGTTTGATGGTTTGGACTTCACCACTGTCGCGGTTCGGCAATTCTTCGACGTTCCATTTGCGGAATGTGTGCGCGCATCTCCCATGTTGCGTTCGAGCGTGCGGTTTAGCGAGGGGGATAGAGAAACCCGGTACTTGGACTCTGATCGGATGCAAAGTAAGCGGGCTTGGGCAGAACACGACGACACTACGAGGGACGATGGATTGGTGATGGAGGCTAATAACGAAGTGACAGCCGAAGGAAGTGAATTCGCCCCGCGAGGACATCCACAACGAGGAGGAGATGGAGCCATGAGACCGGCTGGTGTGCCGCAGCGAGATGGATTGCCGCGTCGTGTGTCTGTGTGGTGTTAGCTTGGAGAGGCCTTCATCCAGCAGTTAGATGAGTTACGGCTCGTGATGATATGACATCACTGTGTACACTACTTTCTATTGTGCCGCAATGCATATCTGCGAGCATTTGTTTGAGGAGCGATGGCAAAGTTGTCGGCACACTGTGCTACGAGCCAGGCAACCTCCGTTACATTCTCGGCCATGGCGAGCAATATCAGAACCGGTCCTAGGCCTCGCCACGGTCGATGCAGCCTTCAATGAGTACCTGGTGCAGTGTGTAAACATCAGAACAGGGGAGACAAAGGCGACCGGGAATGTTTTATGGCTACATCCATCCCGTTATGCACCTTGACGGTGTTAATAAGTGCGCGCTTAATAGCGCACGCCCCAACAGTGCGTGTGACTAAATTTGTCTTTTCTGTAAAAGTCACGTAGGTAAAAAATTTAAATAAATAAAATCACGACGTTTCGAGGCAACACAAGCTTCCATCTTCAGGTGGAACCGTCACAGCAAAATTACTTGATACAGTAATTTTGCTGTGACGGAAAGCTTGTGTTGCCTCTGAAACGTCGTGATGTAATTTCTTTTAATTTTTTACCTACGTGACTTTTTTACCGAAAAAACCCATGAATCCTTGCAGTCACGACAACTTCAAATCTAGAATGTCTTTGCATACGTTCGTCTTTGCAGTTGACGTCGCACCAGGAGCTGTGGACGTACATCGTAACGAACCTCGCGAGCGTCTACATCCGGGAGGGCAACCGGCACCAGGACGTGAGTGGCGTCCCGTAAAATATCACCGCCTCCTATCGTTACCGCTCTCGTCAGCCCGTGAACCTACCCAAGATGCCGTGCGTGCGTTCGCCTCCCGCCGTTGGTGCTGATGACATTCATTTGCAAGTTTCCAATCGATAAAGGAATGTCTTTTATTTTGTTGTTGCAGCTGTACACGTTATTGGAAAGGATAAACCCGGACCACAACTTCCCAGTAAGGTGAGTCGATGGTTACGAATTCAAGAAGCGCAAGTGGCTGTAACACGTGTACGTTTTTGCGGTCGCTTGTCATCCGAAACGCGTTTCTCTGGCATGAGCAGCAGCTTGTTGGGCATTGTTTCTTCTCTCGAGCTTTCGGCAGCAGTTGAATTGACAACTGTAGTTGGCTACCGGGGTGCGTGAAAAAAGCTTGAAAGATGAAATACTTATTTCCATTTATGAACGTATGTACGTAGCCATGTACGTAGCCAACCGTGATAATCGGAGGCATGGGGGAAGGACAACAAACTAAACACAAAAAGCAAACCATCATTGTCGGCACCCCTCGCTAACATCACGACCCATCGTCACCACCCATCATTACCACAACGCGGTAATAGTCGATGCGTTCCAACAAAAAGCGAAACCGCACGAGGAGACGGCTGTCTGCCGAGTAGCGTGTACAGTATACACACAGTACACACAATACAAACACAGTACGCACACAACCCTGTCCCACGTCTTGCCGCATGTAGAGTGAATTCAAACCGCAGAGTATCGCGAATTTTGGTAAAAATAGGGTTGGATATATATACAGCGCGAAATATCACAAGCCAAACCGGCGTAGAGCGACGGCAGAGGTCGCAACCGAGTACCCGATACCCGGCTACCCGTACCCGGCCGGGTATGGGTAGCCGTTTGCGACCCTGGTGCGGCCGGGTACGGGTAGGCCGTGAGTCACTGGTGAGTAACCGTTTGTCACTCATTTCGGGTAGGGTACGGGTAGGGAAGGGGAACCCGTACCCGGCCGGGTACGGGTTCCCATTTGCGACCCTGGTGCGGCCGGGTACGGGTAAGGAATCAAAACCCGTTTGCGACCTCTGAGCGAGGGTAAGCTGTATTGCTAAAGGCGCAACGCAGCCCCAAATAACTTGGGTTTTTTGACAGCACGTGCACGGCGATTTTCCATCTTTGGAATTTTGGCTCAATTTTATCCAGGCTATCGGTGTCGCGTCTTGAGAGGAAGAATCCATTTGGAACTCTCAGCGGTGCAACCACTCGCAACTGGAGAATGGGCCGCTGAAATAGATATCTTAGAGCTTCCGAATCCCTTCGAATTGAACCCCTGGTCCACTTTCTAGAGGTGATGGATCGCAACACCTGGAGGAGAATTCGAAACGACCCATTGATGGCTTAGCAACTACTGAGAGTAATGATCATCGCATGAGAGTCAAACCAATGTTTTACATTGTCGGAGCTAAAATGCAGCCACATTATTTGCATAACCAAGTGGGATGACAGATTTTTTGCTCAGCCATTGTTTTTTTCCCAGCTGCGACCACAATCACAGTCAGCCGGTTTAAAATTCAGCATCTCAGTGGTGGGAGCTTAGTGCTGGGACCTATCAGCTACCCAGCTATATTATTCGCAATGATTGTTTTCGTTGAAGATGGTTGTCATACTCAGAGATTAAGCGGTTGCGCTTTTGCTGCGTTGTCCCCCACCTGAAGAAGGACGCTTGTGTTGCGAACGAAACGTCGTGATTTAATTTAGTTGTTTTTTCATTTATTTTATTTTATTTTTTACCTACGTGACTTTACCGAAAAAACCAAAGAGTATTTGTACTATGAACAAAAAAATTATCGAAGCCACCAAAAAAAAACCACAATCAACCTTTCGCATATGAAAGTTTATAATTTTCACCATTAGTTTCTTCAGCAAACCATAGCCACTCGTACAATCTCCAAGTTACGATGATGAAGTTAGGTTATTTTGCTTAACCAGATGAGAAGCGACCCAGGGTGGTCTCGAGTGACCTGGATGTAACTGACATAGTTGTAGGAAAAAACAGCCGTTAAAACATTGCAGCTTAGCCGCTTTCGAAAGTTTTAAAAATGAATGATTTCTTGCCACGCACTATATAGAGATTGTACAAGCAAGCAGTGCTCTTACAGACTAGAGTTCATTACAGCATTCAAGTGTACCTATGTCAACGTTGTGAGTCATTGTCTCTCCACTGCTGGATGATGGCCTCACCCCATGCTATCGTAATCTGTTACTCTCTTGCGATGCCGTAGTCCATTTCCCTCTTACACGTGAGCTGGTCTCATCGCTCCATACTCTGCGCTGTTCATCCTCTTGTGGCGCGTTATCTCTTTCGTCTGCCATTCTCTCACCACTCCCATCCATTGGCCATCATCATCCCGTCTAGCGATGGTGTCCTGCCCAAGCATACTTCAGTATTTTAACAGTCTCTATGATATTCTTGGTTCTTTCCGCTTGTGTTGTGATGGAAACGTCGTGATTTTTTTTTATTTTATTTCAAACTACGTGCCTTTACCGAAAGAATCAAAGATTATGGATTCCTGCAGTCACGAAAGCTTCAAATCCAGATTCGTGAAATTGTTTGAGTATGTCCAACTCCACGGTACTTTTAAGGGCATTTCTTCCATGTCAAGAATGATATTTTAATCGCAAAACTAAGTGGTTGACATACTACATCCAAGTATAAAGCCACTTCAAGGTCATACTAATGATTACCCAGGTCTTTTAGAGTTTGAAATGTGTAAAGGTAGTCCTCGTTTCCCTTCTACGTGACTTTACCGAAAGAACCAAGAATATGAATCCCTGCGGTCACGAAAGCTTTAAATCAAAATTGAGTCTCTATGATGTCGATTATTTGTGTGTTCTCTGGTCCACGTGCTCCTTTGTCTCGGTGAAGTCCCCAATGGCGAAGCTCTCCGTGCTTCTCTGTGCCTTTTTCAGCTTTAGTTGAACTTTCTTTGTCAGTGTCCACGATTTCATCCGCACGACATAGCAGGCCGATACACACATGTCGATAGGTGCCCTTCACAGCCTGGGCCCATCTTCGCCCGATAATCACTGTGATTTCCGCACGCTCACAAAGGGGGGCCGCTAATTGCACGCTTGTGGGTAAAGGAGGGTGGCAATTCCCATTGCACGGATTTGCACCACCGTGTAATTAATTTTCGCAGGCGGTTGTGACGGCACGCTGACATTGATTGGAGCAGTGTAGTTCACTTTTTATAGATTTTTTAAAAGATATAATTCCATCAATTTGCAGAACACCAGCATGCATTTGTTTCGCTATTTAGCATTTTTTTCTTCTACTTCTGTGTGCGCCATTTGCGCTTCAGGGGGGCTCATGGCAATGAGACTCCAGCTGATTCTGACCCTGCATTGCTGAGAAACTCCTGGTCAGCTGCCCACATGCGACCAATTAAACTACGGCTACTATTTTTATTTTATTTTACGAGCAATGTAGTTATTTTTCAGAAGCGACCTGGCCACAAATGATTCCTCAACGAAGTGGCTTATCACGTGGAAATTTGGAGCAGCAGCCAAATACTCCAAACACACGTTTCTTAATGTGGAGGGTAAAACCGGAGGACCCGGAGAAAAATTCCACGCGACCACGGGGAGAGAGACACGCAAACTCCAAATATACAGGCGTCGGGATCGAATTAACGACCTGTGTACCAGGCCAGGTAGTTGACATCTCGCCACCGTGGCGTCCCCAAATTACTTTACGTCATCCAAACAAACTGACGCTGCCATCTCTCTCCATCGTTTCCTCGTTCTTTCTCGCCGTGGAGTTGTCCAAGAAAGGTGACCGTGCCGACATGGTCCCCTGAGTAAACAAAGGGAATTGAATATTGTTAAATGAACACGTGGCCCAATAAAACGCACTGCCCTTGTAGCATTTTCGTTAAAGTCACAAACTCTTGTCTTCCAAAATATATTGATATATCATACTACGAGCAGCCCTGATAGCCCTAAAAAGTTGGGCATTTGATAATTTTTCAAGTAAGTACTTTTAGATAAAAAAATGGGGAAAAAAGCCCGCAGTTAAGAACGTGTGAGTTTCCGTCACGCTAACGGAGCAGTTTCGCAAACTAGGCAGCCCTCACAGTGAACAATACACAGTGGGTGTCATTTTGAATGTAAGTTTATATCGGCTAATAAAACGTGGCTTCATATTCATCATCAGGTGTGGATTTCACACTTGATGATGATTGCTTGTGTTGCAGTCGAAACGTCGTGACAATTTTTTTTGTTTTTTATTTATGTTATTTTATTATTTCCCTTCTACGTGACTTTACCGAAAGAACCAGAATATGAATCCCTGCAGTCACGAAAGCTTTAATTAAAAAAACGTGGCTTGTTTATTTAATAAGTCTCATCGTTTGCTACACAGGTCAAACTGAATGCACACTCACCATCCGAGCATTCGTGACACAAGCAACACTAGCAGTCATCATCAGGCCTGCGATCGAAACGTCGTGATTTGTTTTATTTTATTTCTAACTACGTGACTTTACCGAAAGAACCAAAGATTATGGATTCCTGCAGTGACAAAAGCTTCAAATCCAGATTCGTGAAATTGTTTGAGTACGTCCAACTCCACGGTACTTTTAAGGGCATTTCTTCCATGTCAAGAATGATATTTCAATCTGAATCGCGAAACCAAGTGGTTGACATACTATGTCCAAGTATAAAGCCACTTCAAGGTTATACTAATGATTACCCAGGTCTTTTAGAGTTTGCAATGTGTAAAGGTAGTCCTCATTTAACGCGTTCCTGAAAAGTGCCGCGTTTAGCACACACTATTTCCACATAACTTAGGTAACGATAAAAATTTGGCGAGATACAATGTAAGCATACAAAGTAAGATGGCAGGACAAATAACTGAGGTTACGCTGCCGCGTGACTTAGACTGGTCAACAAAAAAATTTTCTGGCCTGGACTTTTGCAGCTGTTTTAGACTAATTTCAGGGTGCTGATTCCAAATCTGACCTCAGATTTGTTCTGTCACAGCTCATTTTATACTATCGGCATACCCCATTTTCATTGATTTTACCCGAAATTAACTCCGTCACTTATGATTGCAAGTTGTTGTGAGTCAGTGACTGCTTTAGTGTTAAAATATGGTGCTGTATTTTTAGGATAGCGTGTTTATAATATCATTTGATGTAGTATCCACATTTATTTAATATTTTTCTTCTGCAGTTTTTATTGAAAATGCAATATTTTATATCTCAAAAACCTGATGTGATAGACAAAAACTGATGCCAGATTTGGAATCAGCACCCCAAAATTACCTTACAACCGTTGGAATACCTTATGCCAGAAAAGTGTGACCAGTGTTATCATTCCCACATACTGTATCACACCGCTCAGCCGTGCAACTCAAAGTACATCGCCATCGTCCCCTCCGAAACCATGTTATAACGGTGCGCGTTCTGCGCTGTGCGAAAAGTGTCCCCTGAAAGAAGAAACCGCGTTCTGGTGTGAGCCACCACGCGTTAGGCGAGATCTTTCCGTACACGTCTGGAAATCGTGGAGCTGCCCTTTTGCACGCTTGTCCGCTGCAAGCGAGGTGCGTGCTTGTGTGCCAGCGTGCCCGTCACGTGGTCATGAGCGGGAGGTTCCAATCGACGGGTAACATCTCTGTCGACTCTTGTCCACAGCTCTCACTGTCTGCGGGCGGCAGCGTTCTACATCCGGGGTCTCCTCTCCTTCTTCCAGGGCCGATACAACGAGGCCAAGTGAGTGCCCACGTCATCTGTTGTCTTTGCACGATTTTCCGGGCAACTCAGTCCAAAGGGTGCCGGGGGGGGCAAAGTGTCTAGCGGCCAGCTGCAAACGGCACCCATTGTCAAATTTGCAACGGATAAGAGTGGAATACGTTTCTTGAATTGAGCAAGGCGCATTGTTCAGAAATTAATTGGGTAAAGAGACGATGGGGATGAGGGAATTCCAAAGTGGAGCAGCGTCAGCGAAGAAGCAGTAAGAGAAGCGAGAGGTGACCTGCAGTGTGGTGAGTGAGTGGGTAGGTGAGTGTATGTACGTTGAACTTCTTTCGCACCGTACGTAGCCAACCGTGCTAATAGGTGCGGGGGTTATACAACAAACTAAACACAAAGCAGTTCTGAAGAGTGTTGTTGTGACCTGCAGTGTGGTTGTTGAACAGCGTGGACGAGATGAAAAAAAACTGTCCGGTTAAGCCGAGTCCTCAACATACGTGGCGGAATCAATGAGTCAGGTTCACAGGAACATTAATCACAGTAGTTATAAAAGAGTGATAACTAGGTGACTGACCGACAGTGAGTGGCCAATCTGTGTAAATTTGCTCGTGTATATTTGTCCAGAAAACTCCCCCTAGACCGCACCACCAATGTTGGTGAATGAGGATTCGTATGAAGATGTACGATGTTTATGCAAACGCTGTTGGAAATGTATAAATACATATCTCTGACCCAGCTTTGATGAGCTGCATATCTGCTCTACGAAGCTGCGTGCATCTCTTACTAGGCCTCGGCAAGGTAAGGTAAATTACCTTTATTACCGGGTAAAGGTTTCGACATGCCAAGGGGTAAGATAAAGAGTAGGGTAAAGGTAGCTCAGAAGAATTACCCGATAGGGTAAGGGTAGGGCGAATTATTACCCGGTAAATACAGTACCTTGTTTACCGCTAAAAGTTCCGTGGCGCAGTTACGCAGTCCGTGGCCTCCATTTTAAAGTGATGGCGGAGCACATGGAGACGGTCCACGTTCTTGAGGTCGAGGTACTAGAGGACGAGGATGCCAGCAACGGCTTTTTTGGGGTTGCTGCGAACAGCAATCGAAAGAGGCAGCGGTATGCGTTCCCGTGGGAGCACACACGCGATTGGATGGAGGGTGATCCGCATGCACAGCAAGGGAAGCGGCAGTGCGTGCACTGCCGCAAGTGGTTTTCCACCCACACGAACGCGTCGGGGTGGAAAGCCCACCTCAAGAAACACAACGTGCTCGCCCCAGGCAGCGAGGTCGGGACGTCGGCATCGGCGAGCCGCCTAATACAGCAAACGCTGAGCCGGCCAGCAATCCCGGATCGCCTCCTGGTAAAGTTTGAGAACGCGGTGGTGGATTTTGTTATCCAAGGTGCGATCTCTTTGCGAGCCGCCGGCAGCGACAAGTTCAAGACCTTGGTCAACACATTGACGCAGGGATACGAGGGCCCATCGACCCGCACCATCATTCGCAGGATTGTCGAGCATCACGCCATCATGCTGCCCATCGTCGGGGCGTTCTTCTCCAACCTGGACGTCGCCATCTCGCTCACCATCGACGGGTGGTCGAACCGCAACCTGAAGGGATATTGGATGGTCACGGTGCACTGGATCGACAGCAAATCTGGTGTGTCAAAATCCATGCTGCTGACAATCCTCGATGTGCAGTCCGGAAGGGGTGTCAGCAAGCGCATTGGGGCCGCTCTGTTTGAGCACCTCCAAAGCCTCGGGCACAATATCTTGACCAAGCTGCTCGCTGTCACCAGCGACAATGGCTCCGATGCGAACAGTGCTGTCAAGACGTTCGCCCTGGTCAACGTGGACGCCGGATATGAGCAGTTGCGGGCTTGCCACCATATTCGATGTGTGGATCATTCCGTCCAGATCGGTGTCGTCCAAGTTCTAAAACTGATCAAGTCAACAAATGCCGAACTGCGCAAGGCGCTCGTCAATACCAGGTGCAGCAAGGTCGTCCGGCAGTCGTACCGCCGCGAAGCTGAGATCGCCAAGCTCACCAGCAAGGAGCCGACGCACCAGGACTCGCCGACCAGGTGGCATTCGACGTTTGACACGGGCGACGACGCCATCAAGAAGCGTGTCCCATTGGACATTATCATGGCGCGCTTCCAGGATGTGATCGGTGTCGGTGCTTTATCTGAACTGCAGTGGGCAAACATCGAGGGCGTGACAGCATTCCTGCGAATGCCGCGCCAGGTTTTGGCCTCGTTGTCGGCGGACCACAATTCGACATTGGATCTCGTGCCGGTGACGATGGAGCACCTCGTCCGTCATTGCGATCACGGTGAAGCCGCCCTTAGAGCGATCGATGAGCCCTTGACTGCGACGGGGATGAAGGCCGAACTGGTGCGGTACCGCCACCTACGGGTTCAGGAACCCGCCATTGTGGCATCCTTCTTGAATCCACAGCTGCCGAAAACGACAGACCAAGACGAGCTGGCTACACGGAAGGCCACAATCCGCTCTGTCCTGCAGCATTGCTACTCGGACGTGCTCATGATCTCGCCGACGGCAGTTGCTGCCCATATGGAGGAGCGGTCGCTGTTCAGCACCCTGTTCAGCAACGTCGGCAACTCCATAGACGACGGCGATGAAGTCGATCGTTTTATGAGCATGGGCGTCACGACCGCCAGCGCCTTCATTGACGTAATGCAGTGGTGGTTTCTCCGCAAAGAGCTGCTCCCCGCCCACTACAAGATGGCCTGCGACTACTTGGGAGCGCCGGCGACGTCAACTCCCTTTGAACGTGCGAATAGCGGAGCCGGGCGGGAGTTCACATGCGTTCGCCAGTCGCTGTCAACGACGCTCTTCATAAAGTCCATGTGCTTGCGCTCATGGATCACGGCCGGCTGCCTGAAGGTTCCGTCTAACTGGGCTGGAGCGGCGCAGGATCTTATTGTCTGTCGTCCGTCCAAGGATGATGGCAATGACGAACTTGATCAGGTTGTTGATGAGATAGCCATCGACCAAGACGACTGGGACGAGGAGGTTATTGAGGACGGTGTCGTCGACAACCTAAACGCCCGATTTGAGAGTATTCTATATGAATAAAGCGTCTTCTTGGTTCTTTCGGTAAAGTCACGTAGAATGGAAATAATAAAATATTAAAAATAAAACATAATAAAATAATTCTCACGACGTTTCGGCCACAACGCAAGCAGACGTCCTCAGGTGAAGACCAGGTCTGTTGGGGAGACAGCGTCTGAATGAAACAGCACCATGCTTGGAGCGTATATTTAATCTGGGTTAGAAGGGAGGGAAAGGGCGGCTTGACAAAAGAATTTGCATATCAAGAGGAATTTAGCATATTTATGGAAAATGCAGGTATGTGATTAGTACTACTTATGCCCGTGCATTATGCAGGATTAGCAGCATCAAAAGGAGGGGATAGGGGTAGCATTAATAAAGGGAAGAAGTGTTAATAGTATGTAGCTGCAGTAACTAAAACCCCACGTAAACAACTAAAGTATAAACTACATAGTATCATCAGTATACTAAATATACTCTAAAATAAGCTGAGTTACTAACAGTAAGTAATGCATTACAATTATACGTCGTAAAAAATATAATATGCTTCCATCACACGAGTCTACACCGTACTATATACTGCCATAGACAAACCCAACATTATTGCTATAAACCACACAAACTCCACTCAACATCCTGGCACCAGACAAACGCCACTCTACATCCTGGCACCAGACAAACTCCACTCTACATCCTGGCACCAGACAAACTCCACTCCACATCCTGGCACCAGACAAACTCCACTCTACATCCTGGCACCAGACAAACTCCACTCTACATCATGGCACCAGACAAACTCCACTCTACATCCTGGCACCAGACAAACTCCACTCTACATCCTGGCACCAGTCAAACTCCACTCAACATCCTGGCACCAGACAAACTCCACTCTACATCCTGGCACCAGACAAACTCCACTCTACATCCTGGCACCAGAAAAACTCCACTCTACATCCTGGCACCAGAGAAACTCCACTCTACATCCTGGCACCAGACAAACTCCACTCCACATCCTGGCACCAGACAAACTCCACTCTACATCCTGGCACCAGACAAACTCCACTCTACATCATGGCACCAGACAAACTCCACTCTACATCCTGGCACCAGACAAACTCCACTCAACATCCTGGCACCAGACAAACTCCATTCTACATCCTGGCACCAGACAAACTCCACTCTACATCCTGGCACCAGACAAACTCCACTCTACATCCTGGCACCAGTCAAACTCCACTCAACATCCTGGCACCAGACAAACTCCACTCTACATCCTGGCACCAGACAAACTCCACTCTACATCCTGGCACCAGACAAACTCCACTCTACATCCTGGCACCAGAGAAACTCCACTCTACATCCTGGCACCAGACAAACTCCACTCCACATCCTGGCACCAGACAAACTCCACTCTACATCCTGGCACCAGACAAACTCCACTCTACATCATGGCACCAGACAAACTCCACTCTACATCCTGGCACCAGACAAACTCCACTCTACATCCTGGCACCAGTCAAACTCCACTCAACATCCTGGCACCAGACAAACTCCACTCTACATCCTGGCACCAGACAAACTCCACTCTACATCCTGGCACCAGACAAACTCCACTCTACATCCTGGCACCAGTCAAACTCCACTCAACATCCTGGCACCAGACAAACTCCACTCTACATCCTGGCACCAGACAAACTCCACTCTACATCCTGGCACCAGACAAACTCCACTCTACATCCTGGCACCAGAGAAACTCCACTCTACATCCTGGCACCAGACAAACTCCACTCCACATCCTGGCACCAGACAAACTCCACTCTACATCCTGGCACCAGACAAACTCCACTCTACATCATGGCACCAGACAAACTCCACTCTACATCCTGGCACCAGACAAACTCCACTCTACATCCTGGCACCAGTCAAACTCCACTCAACATCCTGGCACCAGACAAACTCCATTCTACATCCTGGCACCAGACAAACTCCACTCTACATCCTGGCACCAGACAAACTCCACTCTACATCCTGGCACCAGACAAACTCCACTCTACATCCTGGCACCAGACAAACTCCACTCTACATCCTGGCACCAGACAAACTCCACTCTACATCCTGGCACCAGACAAACTCCACTCTACATCCTTTCACCAGTCAAACTCCACACTACATCCTGGCACCAGTCAAACTCCACTCAACATCCTGGCACCAGACAAACTCCACTCTACATCCTGGCACCAGATAAACTCCACTCTACATCCTGGCACCAGACAAACTCCACTCTACATCCTGGCACCAGACAAACTCCACTCTACATCCTGGCACCAGACAAACTCCACTCTACATCCTTCACTATACAATTACGATACTATATATTACTTTGTACATTGTATTAAGAATATACATTTTATACTATTTGTTATTATACACTGTACCATATACAGCAGTGTGATATACATTAGGGTGGGTAGAATAATACATATTGTTTAAGGTATAGGTTGGTTTATAGCAATACAGTATATAATTTAATGTTGGGTTTGTCTATGGCAGTACATCGTACAGTGTAGACTCGTGTGATGTAAGAGAATAAAGTTTAGATGGAAGCATATTATATTTTTTACGACGTAGAATTGTAATGTATTACTTACTGTTAGTAACTCAGCTTATTGTAGAGTATATTTAGTATACTGATGATACTATGTAGTTTATACTTTAGTTGTTTACGTGGTGGTTTTAGTTACTGCAGGTACATACTATTAACACGCCTTCCCTTTATTAATGCTACCCCTATCCCCTCCTTTTGATGCTGCTAATCCTGCATAATGCACGGGCATAAGTAGTACTAATCACATACCTGCATTTCCCATATCCCCTCCTTTTGATGCTGCTAATCCTGCATAATGCACGGGCATAAGTAGTACTAATTACATACCTGCATTTCCCATAAATATGCTAAATTCCTCTTGATATGCAAATTCTTTTGTCAAGGCGCCCTTTCCCCCCCTTCCAACCCAGATTAAATATACGCTCCAAGCATGGTGCTGTTTCATTCAGACTCTGTCTCCCCGACAGACCTGGTCTTCACCTGAGGACGGCTGCTTGCGTTGTGGCCGCAACGTCGTGAGAATTATTTTATTATGTTTTATTTTTATAATTTTATTATTTCCATTCTACGTGACTTTACCGAAAGAACCAAGAAGATGAATCCCTGCAGTCACGAAAGCTTTAAATCGAAAAATGAATAAAGCGCTCTAACTAGCATTTATCGTTAAACATTTTTTCCATGTTTTTTACCCCAGTAATTACCCTGTAATCGCGAAATTTGTATGGGATAAGGGTAAAAGGTAATGTAAAGGTAGGCTCGTTCTATTTTTTACCTTTTACCTTACCTGCTAAAGGGTAAAAGGTAGTGTAGCGCTATTGTATTGTGGTAAGGTAAAAGGTAGGGTAAAGTTTCTCTTGTTTTTTTACCGTTTAACTTTTACCTTACCTTGCCGAGGCCTATCTCTTACTCCGGTGTGGGCTGTGAACCTACGACTACTTAAGAGGCTGATGCTGTTTGCACGTCTCGCGTGACCTGCACTTGTGACGTCAGATGGGCACGTGGTAACGGTGATGACGTGCTCCCATTGCCCACCTGACAGGCGGTTTCTCAGAGAGACGTTGAAAATGTCGAACGCGGAGGATCTGAACAGACTGACGGCGTGTTCACTCGTGCTGCTGGGGCACATCTTCTACTCGCTGGGAAATCACAGAGTAAGCAGTGTGTGCGTGTGTGTCTGCGCGCGCCTGCGTATGTGCGTGCGCGCGCGTGTTTATGTGCGTGCGTGCGGCAACTGGTAGTGGAACAGTTAACACGCTGCACTACGAACCTGGTGACCCGGGTTCAATTCCAGTTCATGGCCAACACCAGGTCACAATTTTCTGAACTGGTCCTGGGCCTACCCGATGTTGACTCTGCCTCAAACGAGTACCTGGTGCAATGTGTAAACATCGCCACTGGAGAAACGATGGCGGCCGGGCGTGGTGTTGGCCACCCACTCGCACATGTGCCGTGCCAGCCTTCATAGGCGCTCGCTAACAGCACTTGCCCCAACAATCTGGTAAAGCTATATGGAGGATCTTTACCTTTGCAATAAGTGCACACCTCAAAGTGAGCCAAACCTGGGCACAGAACGCAAACGGCCATTAAGTGGCGAATGACGGTCGTTGTTTGTGCCGGCGTGGGGAGTGGTGGCGTCGCGATTGGCGCGCAGCTGCACGACGAACAGGTCGGGTGCATGGCGAGTGATGTAGCCAGGCCCTTCCAAGCTGATAGGAATGTAAAGTTGAGTGGCGGATAACACTGCTGGTGCAGCTTTCAGACAGCAGAGGGCCTTCTTGAAACATGTGCTGCCTCGAAATTATAACCACCGCCCGAGAAAAGATGCCTGTATTCATCGCTGCACTGAAGTTGGATGCTCTTTAAATCCACGCTGAGTTTAAGTGTTCTGAGAATTGGCAGGTCGTGTTCAATTGAAGCTGTAATTTGGGTGCCTTTTGGGAGTTAAAATAATTATTCCGGGGTTCCAGTCATCTGTGATTAAACCGGTCTCTCAAATAATTGCTGAAAATATCATCTTAGTTTGGCTTGTCACTTGATTTGGCAGAATTCTTGCTCTGAGATATTATTATTACATTTATTGGATATGAAAAAAATAAGAATAGGTTTTTACCCTTTCTTGCAATACAACGGGTGTTAAGATGTTGGAACACCAAATAGAAACCTTTTGCAAGGAGTCATGTCTGCATTGACCACACGTACCGGTGAACATGCAAGCAAAAACACCCGCCGATAATGTATGCATTGGATTTATTGCCGTGCAATCACATAAAAAAATGACGGCTGACGTGATTTCCCGAGTCGTCTATACGACGCTGCCTTGCATCGTCGTTCTAACACGACATGACGTTTTAAAGCTGCTCCCAAGTGAGAGTTCTAAATAAGGATCGGAGGGGGGGTGGGGGGGAGTTTAGAGGTGTCATTGGCATCTTCTTGGAGCACAATCGGAATTTAATCAGCGGCGAGGGGGGGGCGGTAACAAAATAATGAGTGGCGGAGGCTCGCCATGACCCGATCTTGCTGATCCTAGCTTCCAATTAAATGTGGTTCGCGTGCAGGGTGCCCTTCTCCCGTGCGCCAGCTATTCCTGTCCTGCAAATTGACGCCTCTCCTTTTTTGGAGGCATCCGTACGCTTTTCCCATGCGTTAAAATTTTTGCTTAGTTTTTTTTTTAACTTACAATTTTTACAAACAAAATGTTACTTTCTCGGAGCCCTCCGGAGATAGAGGGGAGGAGGAGGAGGGGGGGGAGAGGCGGTGCGTCGGTCCTCGTCCGCAAATTCTCCCAAGAGTCGTTTTTCCCTCCGGCGCCATCGAACTTAGAACGTTCGGCTGTGTCGGGGCCAAAAGAGGTCATCGCAGGTCAATGCCATCGGTGTAACCACACCGCGCCATCGATTCCTTCCTCCTGCTAGATCCCACAGCCATTGCAGAGTCGTCACCCCGCTTCCAAGGGCTGCTTTTACAGTCTCATCACCACTCTTTGATTTAAGGTTTTCCCCATGTGTTCCCAAAGTCAACATGCCCTGCCACGACCGCTCTTTAGAGTCTGATCATCATCATCACCCCCATCTGGCTTTGGGGTCTTCCCCTTAGTCACCAACTTCTGGTTGCCACGAACATGCGTTTCTTGGTGCCTTGCCCCCTTCTCCACTACCCACACAACCTCCTCCTCCTCCTGCTACATTTCATTCCCAACCTCAAGGTTGCTGACCCTATCCTTCATAATGCACGCATGTCCCACCCATCACAACCTCCTCTTTAGTGATTTCATCTCCAACACTCGCTTGCCACATTCTATAATGAGCTACTCATTGTCTGATGTTATCTGCCATGAAGTTCCTTCTTGTTTAGTTACTGGGTTCTGTTTTCAAGTCTTGACTTATAGAGTTACAGATATTACTTCGTGGTGATGATGTTAACACCTTAATAGATAATCTGGCACTCACAGAAACCACAAAGCATAAAAAATAGGGGGAACGGTGGCGCAATAGTTTGCGCACTGCTCCATGAACCTGGCGACCCGAGTTCTCGCTTCCCTGCCACGGCTGGCTGGCTAGCATCAGCCGTGAGTAGCATCTGGACCATTTGCACAGCCTGGGGTGCGTGCGCGTACGAGATAAAAATATGTGTTTGTCTTTGCGTTGTGTCGGTTCGTTAATATCGCCGACTCCTCCGCCGCCTGACTTGGCGCCCGTCTTTAAATAGAGCCCCACCCCGGGTGAATCGCGGCGAGCGATGTGAAAGTCCGGACGCACATCGTACAGAACGCCGTTGATGCGGGACATTCAATACGATGAGCGGAAGTGCGATTTTACGTTGCCGCGCCGGGCAGAAGGGGGTGGGGAGGGGGGGTGTGTAGGGGTGAAAGGAGATCCAATAATCCGATCTGCTGTGCTGCCAAATTAGTTTACCCGCGCGCATTAGCCCACCGCAATTATGCGTTGTGCGAGGCGGTGTCACTCACGCTGACCACTCCTGTGACGACAGCAGCGCAGCTGGGCTCTGTTACAGGAGGGAGGACAGAGCCTTGACGTAAACAATCGTGTGATTATATTTTTTATATATTTTGTCCCCTCTCCTGGAATGGACTGGATGCAGGCCCCCCCCTCCCCCCACCTCGCCCCCCCACACTGTGTCATTCACGGTGGGAATTATTTGACCATACTTCACCACACTGGTCGGTGTGGGTTGGTGGAGGTGGTGGACAAGCCCCAGGAGTTCCATCCTGTGGAGAGAGCCGCAGGGGAGAACGAGCGACCGTCGTTGATTTGATGAATCTTGACAATTATTCGAATCCCTTAATAAATGCCTCGTAGCCAGCGGGGTCACGAGTCGCTGACCTCTTAGCACAGGAGGGGAGGCTCTGATATGGATGGCTCTGCCTTCACTGGGCGGCACTTGGGCATTGTGCCTAAAACTCAACATCACTGTGACTTAAAACAATATGTTTTGATTGCTAAGCAAGCTTTTAAGTCATGTCAGCCCGGGACACACATTCCTTGCATGTATCTAAAAAATAACAGCGAAAGTTTTGTTGCCTTTTGACTTATTCTAAGATTTGGATTTCAATTCGTTTGGCAGGTTTTTGTGCGGTATAGCTCATCTTTGTATATTTGATCCGAAAGGCGTAACTGATGGTAAGACTGCCACTCGCAAAACGTAGAAAAAGACGAACCAGGCAACTGCACAGGCCATCGTGCAATGGTTCTCCCCCCCGCCCCCCCCCCCCATGGGTTGCATGAGTTGTGCCGTCTGATTGTTATTGGGCCCACAAGTCAGCCGGGCACCACGGTGGCGAGATGTGAATGACTTTGCCTGGTATAAAAGGGGTCGTGGGTTTGATCCGGACCCATGACGCCTGTATGAAGTTTGCATGTTCTCCCCATGGTCGCGTGGATTTTTATGCCGGTCCTCCGGTTTTCGCTCCACATTTCCGAAATATGCATTTTTAGTATTTGGCTGCTTTCAAACGATCGACCACTTCGTTCGGCTATCATTTTTGGCCATGTCGCTTCTGATAAAGAGCTATTTAGCTCTGTTTGGTAAAATAAATAATAGTTTTTAATCGTTTATAGAGTAACGCACGTGACGCACCCTCGCAAGGTCGTGAGTTTAAATCCCGGTTGGGTGAGTCGACCCACGCTATCATCTCTCTAATGAGTCTATAAAATGAATGAACACCACTTTGTGGGAAATCAACAGTTGTTGTCCTATGGACAGGCTGGCCCTCGCCATAGGAATGTGTAATTTCCACAACTTTCTCAGGGCCGCGAGTGGAGATGATTGCTGCCCTCATTGTGCTCGCTAGGGCTGGGCGACGGTCTGACTTTGATCCTTGAAGTGGGGCGTCGATATTTGCGCATTGCAGGACGTCCACTTTGTGTATTCGCTAAACGGATGGAAAAAAGAGATTACCAGCTGGGCGCATGCGATGAAATCTGATTGTTTTGAGTTGGGGGGGGAAAAAAAATACAAGCATGCATTAATAGGAAATCTAATCAGAAAACATAACCCTGTGGTGGTTTTGCAAATTTGAATAAACTCTTCCATGCACGGGCTCGCATAAGAGTGATGGATTTATTTATTTGACGATATTAATGCTCGCTGCAGACCCATGCAAGGCAGTGTAATTTCTTCTTCCTCCGTGACACCGGGTCTCTCAAGGGGAGGATTGCTATCGTTTTCCACCCACTGTGATAAGCCAATTAGAGAGAAAGCAGCGACATTGTATTGACCCGCTGAGAATTTTCACCAGAACTCTACCGTTAAACCCTGCGCCCCATTATCCAAGAATTGCTCGGGGGACATCTTTTGTGTCCGCAGGGTAAACTGACCTTTATTTTATTGTTTCGCACACACGCACGCCGCAGACTGACGACCCCGACGGCACTGGCAAAACACCGCCGCGCCAGTTATCGCGGTCGTGCCGCCGCTGTGCTCCGGTTGAGCCGCGTGCTGTTTTCGGCACGGTTACCCGACGTTGCGCCCCACGTCATCATCGTCGGGTGGCGGAGGGCCTCGGTGACACACAAATTTTGTCGGATAATTCACTACGTGGCCTAACACATAACCCCCCCCCCACCCAAAACAAAAACCTAATTTTGAAATGTTGTAATGTTGTAATGTGACGATCCGGCCCCCGTCGCTCGCTCGGGCAGTGAGTCGCTTTCTCTCGACCTTTAACCTCTTGGCTCAGTGCAGTCAACACCCGAGCGTTTTTACAAGTTGAACTTTGTAATCGCGGGCTAAAACAAAACCAGGCTTCTTCATTCCGCTGTTACGAATTGTGTAGTGGTTGCTATCTAGACACAAGCCTGAGGGGCGGGGCATCCTCCTTTTTGAGCAACGCTTAAGTAGGCTGTAATTCTGTAAACCTAACTTGAACTTTCTGAGCATATAAAATATATCAATTTCTGTAGTGCAGTGTACTAGCTGTGCCTCGCATTCATGGAGCAGGATAGTACGCTCGCATGTGCTGTGTGCACAGTGTGTGTGTGTGATTTCTAGTATTCGAAGTCCCTAGTGGCTACGTACCTGGATTGGCTTGGCGTCATTACTGGTATCATCCGTCAGAAGTCCCAACACTTTATCCAGATTGTGCGGTCGGCGTCGCGTCACGCGACAAAGAATCGCGGTGCAACTCTCGGTGTTAAGAGAACAACCCGCAGAAGCAGACGTCGTAGAACTACCTCTGAGATCCCTTCATCGAACTCCAGTCTACACCGTAGTGGGCAGCCTATTCCTACTCGGTGAAATTTGGCCAAATCAAGTGGAGAACCAAGTTTAATATAACTGAATATTTATTTTTGGTGTAGTCAAGTTCAAGTTCATTTATTAGGTATAGCCCTGTGAGCCATTCGGCTCTTGAATCAGGTGCAACCGCAACAAACAAAAAACATGAACAAGAAAACATCTTAAAGTGACTATGTGCAAACAGAAAATCCAAGAAAAGACAGCAAAATATTGCAGAAAAAGCACCGTACACCAACACTGTGCAAAAATCCCAGTGGGATGCAAGTCAAACATCAACAACCACAAGACAACTTAGATTAAGGCCATCAGTCTAACTCTGTACTACAACAAACAAACATGGCCAAACCGAAAAACTTTTCGAAAATCACCTAAATAAATCCATAAAAGCAATGGTTCACCAGTTTGAGAACATCAATTCTCCGAAACTTGTAAACCTGGTTTCATTGTGGGCAGCTGCCTGGAGTCGAACCCAGGGTTTCTGCTGTGCTGGCGTGGCACTCTGACCTCTTGAGCCTTCTGGCCACCTCGAAATTCCACGTTCCTATTGCAACTCGGCTCACCTGAGTTCGATGCCCGCTCACGGCCAACTCTGTCGGTGACGAGTATCTGAACTAAGTTGCGGGCATGCCCAGATCCTGTTGCGGTGCGTCGGTCTTAGAAAATAGTGTCCCCCCCCCCCCCTCTTTCCCTTGCCCCTTCCTCCCATTTATGTTAATTACGTTCCTCTTTGCCCCCCCCCTCCCCCATATGAACTTTCACTTCTCTGCTAGAGCCCCCCCCCCCACCTGGGGCAGTGAGCCCAATCCACGCCCCCCTTCACTAAGCCCTGCATTGCTGATCTTGGACTGTGTTTGTCGAATTTCTGCCCCCCCCCCACCACCACTCCTTGTTCTGTGATCGATGCTCTGTACCAGGCTCGCATTGGCTTGAAAAAAAATAATTAATGGTGCTCACTAACAGCACTTGTCCGCAGCAGTCTGTTCAAGGCTATAACTCGTCATTGTGCGCTGTTTTACAGGAAAGCAATAACATGGTGGTGCCGGCCATGCAGCTCGCCAGCAAAATCCCCGACGTGTCCGTGCAGCTGTGGTCATCGGCTCTCCTCAGAGGTGAGTGTGGACGGGGAGGGAGGAGGGTGACGCAGTGGCCGTCCTTGCCACCGTCCTCGCCTTTTGTTAACCGCGTCGACGTCACAAACGATGGCGTCGCCACCGTCAACTTCGGTGTCGCCGACAGCTCGATCGTCGGCGTTGACCACGGCGCGATCGTTACCGTCCTCATTCGCAACGTTGTCGTCATCGTTGTAAACGGAATTATGAAAGACGTCGTTAAACGGCGAGTATCGTCACCATCATCATGAAAAAGTATCATCGCCGTCGCTGGCAGTTCACAGCATCGTCGGCGTCACTGTCATTCACCGAAACAACAACACCGCCGTCGTCGTATGAATGGATTGCGTGCCAGTCACTTGTTGTCCATGCGGCGCTCGTGTGAAATGCCAGTGCCGCTTGCCGTCTGCGTGCAGCTGTTAATGGACACTGTGCCACTCGGCAGGATATATCGGACGTCAACAGGCGTAATACAGAAAGGCTATTATTATTTTATGTTTCATTTTATTTTTCTACCTACGTGACTTTACCGAAAGAACCAGCCAGCCTGTCCATAGGACAACAACTGTTGATTTCCCACAAAGTGGTATTCATTCATTTTATAGACTCATTAGAGAGATGATAGCGTGGGCCGACTCACCTAACCGGGATTTAAACTCACGAGTACAGAAAGGTTGTCGGGCAGGCATTGTGGGTTTCCGTCTCGCCATTTTAGGCTTGAGTCAATTGATTTTCTCAGTGGGTGCAGTGGTAGCACGACTTTGTTCGTCACAATATTAATGCGGTTTCTGTGAGAGGTGTCAGGGTGTCCTTGGGGGTCAGAGCACCGAGACAGCAAAACGGAGACCCTGGCTTCAAATCCACGTTTCAGCAGCCTGTGAATAAACCGGGTTTCTCAAGTGCAGTGAGCTCATTGGCTTAACACAGAAACCCATAGGCTTACACATAGACCTATAGACTTACACAGAGACCTATAGACTTACACAGTGGACCCATAGGCTTACACAGAGACCCATAGGCTTACACAGAGACCCATAGGCTTACACAGAGACCCATAGGCTTACACAGAGACCCATAGGCTTACACAGAGACCCATAGGCTTACACAGAGACCCATAGACTTACACAAAGACCCATAGACTTACACAGAGACCCATAGGCTTACACAGAGACCCATAGGCTTGCACAGGAGACCCATAGGCTCGCATAGAAACCCATAGACTTGCGTAGTTTTACGTGTGATTTGCCTGAGTTTTCGAATGTAGTGCTTTTATAATCTCCACCCAGTTGCCAATGACCGCACAAAAAAACATATAAAATTTTGGTTCTGTGCTTAATTTGGCTAAACTCGAGCACTGGGAATTTAACATTGTCTGTCTGACCTTCAGCTCACGAACACGACTCTATCGTAGGGTGGTTGGAAATGTCATGTGGATAAGAAATCACTCGAAGGGATCTCCAGAAGTACTATGATTTCACTTTCCTCGGGCTGTTCTCTGATACGGGGTGATGCACGACTCTCTCATAGTTCTGAATGGACACTCGGGGTCATGGACTTGATGCCTATAGCGCAATTGAAATTTAAGTGGCGGGGAATACAAAATTGAAAAAGAGTTAAGAAAATGCCATTGCTCTGAGCAAATAACATTTTTACTCGAGGTCATAATCCGGTTGGGGAGAGTTGCAATAGCTGTCATGACAGTTGATGGGCTCGCCAAATGGCAGTTTAGGTGGTGGGGGTGTGAGAGGTGGGGAGGTGAAACTCATGCTGACCGAGAACCCCTGATGGACGGAGGTGTTGCTGGCGGTCCATGAAGGATTACCTCCACAACGTCTCCCGAACATTCTGTTTTGTTTGTTTCACCATCTCAGGACTTGTCAGTGGAGACGTGCAAAATTCAAGCCCAGCGCTCGGCTGAAAAGAGACGACATTTTTTTTTTGCTGCATCCGTCGCTTTGTTTTTTTTTATGTTTACGAAAGCCTTCGTTGTTCTGGAGCGACGGAATTCGGCTCGTGCGCAGGTGCAGGGCGGAATCTTAGAATCGCAAAAGATGGTGAGAGCTGGTGGCGAGTCCTTGGTTATTATTAATATTGTTTACGTTTTCATAAGGCGCAGCAGACCCAGCAAAGGGCTTCAGAGCACCGTAGAGAAAGAAAAAACATCTCTAACATATCTAACATATCATAGACAATACGTAGGTTTTTAGTTTCTTTCTAAATAGGAAAATCTCAGTGGTCGGGCGCAGAGAGCATTCCATATTTGAGAGCCACGGTCCGAAAAGGTCCGAGTTCCGAAAGTTTTTTGCCGAAAGCGTGGCTGACAGAGGAGCATGGTGTGTGAGGCCACCATCCAGCAGCCAATTTATCTCGGCCCATGACGACGATGTTTCTTATTCTGTTCCCCCGTGCTCAGATCTGAACAAGGCGTGCGGCAACAGCTTGGAGGCGCACGAAGCATCGCAGATGCATCAGAACTTCTCACAGCAGCTCCTCAATGACCACATCGAGGCCTGCAGCTTGCCCGAGCACAACCTCATTAACGTGAGACCATCATCGTTTGCGTTGTTTGTGTTTGTTTTGTACGTTGAACTTCTTTCGAACCGTACGTGGCCAACTGCGCTAATCGCAGGCGCGAGGGGAAGGACAACAAACGCAATTAGTTTTAAATTAGTTTTAAATCAAGATTGAAAAGTGAATAGCTCCGGTGGCTTTCAAATATCGGAATGAAGAGCATTCCAGACTGCTGCAGAAGCGCATCTGAAAGCGCGCTGTGCGGTGACCCTCTTTGTTCGATGGCTGGCCAAAAGCCGCCGCTGTGGTTGATGACCGGAGTTCGAGTGACGGTTTATCATTGGAATCGTTGCAATGATTGGTGTAATCCCCGATTGGCATAGCAATCCCATCATAACCAAATTCGGGTTGTTGGGTTCAAAATGTAGTGAGCTAACCACTGTGCCACCGCTCCATCCCACTATGTTGGCTCGGCCTTAAACGAGCAGCTGGTGAACATCGGCAGTGGAGAGACAAAGGCGTCCGAGCAAGCTATGGTGCTCACCACACCACTCGCTTGTTTGCCATTCTGGCCTTAGTTGAAACTCGTCGCCAGTACCTTCCCCGTATAATCTATAAAGGCCATGAGACACTCATGGCAATTTCGCGGCAATCATTGTCGGCAGTCATCATGGTAAATGGTGTTCCGTACCTTGGTCTATTATTGGATGATTCGTTTCCCAAAGCTGATTGCTGCTCCCCGCTCGTGAGCAACCGAGATGGCAACTTCCAAAATAGACTTGGAGGCCCGAGGTCAAATGGCTCTCCCAGGTTTGCAGTCTGCACACTCTTCAACCAACTCTGTTATCATTGGCTGGACACAGCTCCCATTGCTCGTATGTCGGCAATCTTCCGCTGTGTTTTCCGGTCGGCCACACGGTGAAATTCGTGTGCCCTGGCAGGCCACGTGACGTCATGTGTTACGACGTCACATTTTGCGTCAAGGCGGTCCGTCCATGTGGCCGCTAATCTGTTCCGATTTGTCTCCAGCTCTCCCATCTCTCTCTCGAGTCTCTCATCTCATTATTCTGCCTCTCTTGTCTAAAGCCCTTTCATCTCCAGTTTTTGTTTGTGTTTCCTTCAACTGACCGATCTGTCTGGTCGTGTCTTGACGGGCCGGGAATTGATGGGTCGCTCCACGAGCCCTCTGGCACGGGGGGCCGCCAGGATAAGAAACCCCCCTCCTCTGTCTGATTGCCACACGAGTTGCCATAGTTGCTCGCAATTATCGCTTGGTTGCTGCAGGTTGCCCTGAAACCGCACCCAGTGCATCGTGGCTTGAACTGGTGATTGGTGGGGGGATCTCGTGTGTTTGTGTGTGGAGCGGTCGTGTATCGGTTTGCGCACTGCTCTACAAACCTGGCAACACGGGTTCGATTACCCGCTCACGGCCAACAACAGTGACGATTATCTGAACCGGTCCTGGGACTCTCCGAGGTCGACTAGGCCTCGAATGAATCCCGAGTGTGGTGTGTAATCGTCGCCACTGTGGAGGCAAAGGTGCCTGGGCGTGGTGTTGGCCACCCACCCCCTCGTGTGTCGTGCCAGCCTTGATTGGTGCTCGCTAAGAACACTTGCCCCAACAGTCTGTTAATGCCACGTGGGGGATCTTTGTCTTTATCTTTGTGTGCGAGCAGTGGACGGATGGACCATTCCCCATGCAGTACCAGGCACAGAACGGGCCCAACACCAGCTTGTCGAGTTTGTTGTAGCTGGATCCGGAAGGCGGACGAGTGGAGAAGGACAGGGGTGAGAAGAGACACAGGTGCTCAAAACAAAACAAAAAAAAAACTAAAAAAATCTGCCACGAGCTCTCGCAGAGAGAGAGAGACACGTCTAAGCGGACGCTGGTGGAAACTAGTGCCCGCCCGTTTGGCGCACGAGCAACGCCTTGCTCTCAAGGGGTTGTGTGTCGGGACTCCCAGTTACGAGGGTCATGCTGGCGACGGTGGTGACGGCGATGGTGGTGGCGACGGTGGTGATGGCGATGTTGGAGGATGGTGGGGGAGGAGCGGTCGGTGATGGTGCGCGAGCGGCAATGGCGGTCGTTTTGGCGCGCTCCACACCGCCACCGCCACCGGCGCGCCACGTAGAAAGGGTCTTGGCTTGTGAACGGAACGACAGAAATATAAATATATATAAATTTTATCTGTTTTAAGTTTATATAAAGTGCAGTACCATTTACCCACTATTTTTTTTTGGCAAGTGTGCGTGTGTGCGCGGATGGGGCTGGCTTTAGCAAAGTTTTTATATGAAAAAGACGAAACGTAAAAAAAAAATTTGAAAAAAATAATTTAACCTATTCCCTTTTGTGTCTCGTTACGTTTTTGTTTATTTGTGCGCCCCCCCCCCCACCCCCTAAATTTTTAACACTCAGTTAAGTTCTCTCCGTCGTGCTGCGCCGCTGTCTGCGATTGGTTGGCACAATTTGTCAAGGGAGTTTCCTGTTCTGTTTTTTTAAATATAATAAATTCGAGATAGCTCACTGAAGGTTTTACCCGCGTGGCACCGGCTTGGAACATTGTATGGAGCACGGGGAAAAGCAAACGAAAATCACTTGCGGCGAGGGCATTTTAGCAATCTTCGAGGACAAGGAAGCGCTCACTGATTCATGCAAAGTTGGCGCTCAATGCGACGTGCAATTTGGTATCGATACCCACGTCACGTTTTAATCCCACGATTTTCTGACGATCTCTACATTTTTTGGACTTTGTTTCTGAAGAAGAAAAAACCCACAATTACGGTCTCTGTACCAAAAAAAAGATCTGAACTATCCGGCAACTCTTTTGTTTGGTTCTCACGATCCTAAAAATTATATATCTGCAATGGCCTATAAAATCCGAAATCTAACGATTCTAAATCTGAACTCATCCCCACCTCACTTGTGATTACTTTACAAAAAAGCAATAATTTTTAACCGCCGTAAAAAACGCACGCATTAATCGCAACTATTGAAAATTCTTTCTTGCATTTGACAGAATCCTCGGACATGAGATACCATAATAAAATTTTATTTTGCTGTTCGTAAATATTTCACTTTTGTGAGTGTGGAACAATTAATGCATGTTTTATGGTTTATATAAAGCATCAATTTGTTCCTTCACAAGTCTCCCTTGCAAGGGAAATATGCGTCCCTTTGGGCTGCACCACATTAAATAAACTCCTTTGGTGTTTAATACGGTAAGGCAGTCGTACTGTTACAGCTGACTTGAGGCAGACGGGTGTTTATGAATCTCGTCCGTTGTGTGGAGTTGACCTTGCAGTGATTGCCATGCCAGACTTGCCCCCATTTGCCAATGCACAAATGCACACGCTCCATTTGGAAGTAATCATTAATGAACTGTAATTGACAAAGCCATCACTGGGCAGTTGAGCTGCGCGCCACAACAGCGTGCATGTTAAGTAAAACTTACTTCGTTGTAAAGGATTATAAACAATTTGGCACTAGATTAATGCTTGTCAATTTTCCAATTGTTCCTGAATTGTCTTGGGTTTTTTTTTGTTTGTTTTATAACTGAAAAATGGAGAAATAAAAAAAGCATTTTAAGAAATATGGACGAAAATTGGAGGAAATTCAGAGACGTGTTTGGAGAAAACCCTACATCAGATTTGGCTCCCAGTGCCTTCCACACATTTCCAGACTTAAAAAAAAAAGATCACTCACGGGAAAAGCCACAAAGCGACCCTGAGCTTGTTGAGCTACGAGTGGTTTGAGTAGCGAGACTAAAAGAGTTCGTCCTTTGTTGGGATAGAATTCAAGGGCCCTCGATTACAACAATCGTGCACCAAGGGCGATTGTACTTCAGGACTTTTGTCTGATGTCAGTTTTCGGGTCGTCACAGCCGCATCAACATTTGTGCGCCGTCTTTGACGTTTCAACCCCGGGATTTTTCTGGGCCCTCCGCACCCTCGTCGTTCAGTCCAGGAGAGTTGACCCCTGGCAGAGAAAACCTTTGGTGACTCATTTCATCAGTCCCAGGATTCTAGTCAAATGCGTTGAAATTCCTATCGGCATTAGAGGCCCCCCCCCACCTCGCGGCGAACGCCCATCGGCCGTTCCGTTCCGCAGCGGCTGTTACCATCCTTTGGGATAACGCGCACAGCAAGAGCGACGGGCCTTGCGTTTCATGACGGTCACCTGGAGCGTCAGACATTCCCCCCCGCCGTTGCCGTCTCGTTACGCCCCCTTCCCCACCCCCCCACGTGCTCCATGCAAGTTCCCCGTAGAATGCGGGCGGACCCTGCAGCACACGCTATTATCTACTGTATTCTGGTAATACTTATTAAAACACGTAAGCTCTGGACGATTTAATTTTACGTTACGTTTTTTAGTTCACGACATTTGCATGCACTTTCCGTTGTATAGTTAAATTTTTTTGTTCGAAATTCACTTAACGTTTGTACAGGCAGCAGCGTCTGTTGCAGGAAGAGGAGGTGTCTGTGTTGTGGGTGCCCTGGGTTTCCAAGTTGGCACAGTCGGGAGCACAGGTGGTGCATCTGTCATCTCAGTTGACGCATAACACCTTGGTCTGTCCCGTCACCTCCTATTCGGCGAGTCTTCAACACTTCACATGGCCTCACGGTGCACCTAGCCTGGCATAAGCGCCCTGGTGACATCATCGCCACTTAGGGACAAACGTGGCTGTTGGGTTTTCATTTCCATTCACGAGAATTTTTCAATATAACTATAAGCCTTGCATTGCCACCACCCTGTTTATTAAACCCCTATCTGGCTGGCGATCATCAGCCGGAATCCGATGTTCGCATTGAGGAGTGTCCTGGAAAATCTTGGTAACCCACCAAATCTCAAAAGTCAGCTTTTGTCACGGGTAGGCAACGGATTCAATTTATGACAAAAGTGGAATTGTTAAGTTCCCTTGTTTGTCCACCTGTGGGCAGATTATACGACCAAATAATCTATCACGTTGCTTGTAGATTGTTTCAATTGAGTTAGTGTGGGTTATTAAAGAGAAATGCATCTGGGTTAACGGCTTCTTCCAAGACACCCCTCAAATGACGCGAATCAGGTTCCGATTAAATTCACAAATCTATTCTGAAACGTTTCGGTGAACGGTAGCGTCTCCCAAGTGGCTGCAAAGGTGCGACTCAAGCCCCATTACGTACAAGTCAAAATGCGAATCGGAACAACATCGATACTCGTGCGCTTACGATTCTGTGCGTGTAAGAATCGATATAGATCTGTAAATGATGCCTCATTCCACCCCAAGTGGTCATTGATGTGGAGTTGGCACATGCGTTGCCGCACGTGCTCGCATCAGCATCGGTTCCAGCCACCTGGGTTCGAACCCTGACCACCATTCACAGCGTCGACAGCAAGTGGCGTTTATGCCCGTCCTGGGCTTCCCTTAGGTCCACCCAGCCTTAAACCAGCGCCCGTTCCAGTTTGTAGACATCCACAGCGGAGGGAAATGACAACGTGCAGGCGTTCGCGCGCGTGTGGTGCTGGCAACGTCACCACCTTAACGTTTGCGCCACGCAGGCCTTAATAGGCGCTCGCTAACAGCAATCACAGCAACAGCCCCGTGCGGCTGAACTCGGTTCACGTGCAACTCACGAGGCAATATTTTTTTTACGTTTTTCAGTGTTGGGTAGAACGACGGGCAGTTGTGTAAATTCATTCATCCTCAAATATTTTTACGTAAACATTGCAACGCAATATAAAAAAAAATCATTTTTCTTTATTCTACCAGTTGGTAAGCAAAACGGCCTAAAGGTCAACAACCATTACCCAGGGTTTGACCTCCCTTCCCGAAGTCATGAGCTCAGTGGTTCTTCACTCTCACCAGCTGGAAATTGCCTCTGCGGTTGGGGAAGTGCAGCAACTAAATGTAAAAAAAAAACAATAAAAATTTACACGACACGTAATATAATTTAGGTTGCGTGGCCGCGTGCTTGTGTTTACGCCCGCACACGCGCGCATACACATATATTTTTTTAATTTCGGTAAAGTCACTCTCTCGCCGTTAACACTCTCCGTTTCGGGTCCGGGCGTTCACACGGCGTCTCGTTCACGTGGACGGAGCCGCCGCCGTTCACCTCCGCCAGACGGCCCCCCGGTGCCTACCGCTCGTTAGCTCCGCATGGTGGAGGGAAGGAGGGGGGGAGGAGGGGGGGGGAGGAGGGGGGGCCCCAGCGGGTCGATTCGTAACAAGCGGCCTCGGCCTTCGACTTGCCGTACAGCGGTCACGGGTGTGTACCTGTTTTATCAACCCTTAGAGGGATGATTGGTCGTGGCCGTGTGCTCTGCGCCGCTGGGCCCGTAAGATTCCGCGTTAAGTTGCTGGCGCTTGTGCGGCTTGGACGCCGCCGCTGCGCCCTCACTTTGGTTAAATTGCCGCTCGAAGAATGTCGCATGCGAGAGGGTGAACCCTCTCCCGTTCCTGAGACGTCTGCAAGTTGCAGAGTGTGTGGGTCTCATTCACAGCGGAATCTCGGAGCGTGCGAGCGGTTCGGCGTTGATTTTATCAAGAGAGGCGCAGCGGCGCTTGTTTTCAAAGGCATTGTACTCACCGCAGAGAACTATAGCGACACGACCGCAACTCTACGATAGCTGATGCCAAACTGTGCCATGCGCCCTCCGCAATGGGCCTTATACTTCTGATTCCGATGGCGGATGCGATTCCCCGTCTGGAATCGATTCCGTCATCGGAATGGAATCCGAAGAAAAGCTGATGACGTGCGCCATGCTTATGTCATCGGAACGGGAAAGGGTTAATACGGTAACGTGCGTACATCTTGTGTACCGTCCGGGTAGAGCGGTGGCGCGGTGATTACTGCGCTGCGCTATGAACTCCGGTACCTATAACCTACGCACGTATTCCCAGACAATGCTACTAACGTCAGCGGCGAGTGACATCTTAACCAGCCCTTCCTTCCTTCGCCAAGTGTGGTGAAGTATGGTCAAACGGCTCCCGTTCTTGTCAAGGTGTGGGGGCAGGCCCTCAGCCCAGCAGTGGATTTAACACCGTGCTGTAAATTATTCGTTTTCATGAATCGTTTCAAACTCCATCGGGGTTGACGTGGCACCTGACTCACCAATCGGTCCGAGGGGTCGATTTTCAGCCCATCATCCCTCCTGGGGGTTTATAAAATTAGGACCACTTTGTTGAGCAAACAGTATGGATATTGCCAGCCCATGCTGCCTGTAATAACAAATATATTTTCTTATTTAATTGTTTAGTTTTATTATTATTATAAACTGGTTATGGTAGAATTCATCCTAATTAAAACTCGTCCTCTTTCCGTTTTCTCTTATTTATGTGTGTGTAATTCGTGTCTTGGTGTACATACTGTCCCAATGTATATATGTGTCTGCACATGTGTGTTTCTATACTTCTGTGTACATACACACACGTACGTGTATCTGTATTTATGCTGTAAATATACTGTGTATATATGGTGGACTTTACCAATCGGTTAGACAAATTTTTTCGCTAGATGCAAAAGATTGTGTACTTTATTCTGCCAACTGTCTCTTTCCATTAACGGATTTAAATACGTCATTTTTTATTATTACTCCTGCTGACTGAAGGTAGCATAATTCATTTAAAGCAGTGGGGATCGTTTGGATAAAAAAAAAATGCCTTTGAGGTGGCCGAGTGTGGAGTTGGCACCTTTGAGATTCTGGGTAAAAAAAATTCTATGTTTTTGTTTCAGCTGTCTGCAATTTGAAGCGGGTTCCCGAATGTAGTGAGATGTTGGGCTCGGTGTGGTCGCCTGGGACTGCAGCAACGAAAAACTAGTCACAGATTAAGCCAATTGTCAAGCAACGAAGCGTTGCTCTAGCGGGGCGCTTGGGAAAGCACAGCGGACCTCGAGTGGAGAATACATTTCACCGGAAGGTATCTCGGAAGTAGTTCTTTGATATCTCCTTCCGCGTGATATGCGCTGCTCCTTGAGAGTTGTTGAATTGATGCCTCGCCCCAGACGTGTTAAACCAGTCGCCCGATACAACTGGGAGGGGTGGGGTAGGGGAACATGATTTGTAAAAAAAAATAATTTTAGTCTTCTCAAATTGTAAACTTCTGCGCGTGCGTAAGACAGGAGAAAGTCCGATTGGATTATCTTGGCACATATGTAGAAAGTTGAGATGGGGGGGGGGGGGGGATTCTGCCGAACACCTTTGGTACCTGGCACGTTAATGGGCGGTTGTGATTACAGTGGGGGCCTGCGTTTTGAATAATAATCTGCCGTTAGTAAACGGATCCCATAATAACCTTAGTAATTATATGACCCAAAAAAAACACCTCCTTTATAAATAAGAAAAGCACGTGGTCATTAAAGTTGTGTTGACTCACCTTCCGCTCGGGCAAGGTTGTGTTTTTTCTTCCGCTGGAACAATTCGTGGCTGCGCACGCTTGCCTGAACGCGCCCGCACAACAGTCGCGCATCGGGGTGGGGGGGGGGGGGGGGAACTAGTGCCGGGCATTTTAATATTTCAGCACGTGAATTATTAGAAAGTGTTTACGTCTCTCTTGGGAGGACGGCGAATTTTTAAAAATTGCTCGAGGGAGATCTCTCCTATCGCAGGAGAATTCACTCGAGGCTCGATGATTCTATTTAGCGGCAAAGCAACGAAAGAGAGCAACACCGCCGCCCATGCCGCTGTGAATTACCGTTCACAGCGGCGCCCCCATTATCCAGAGGCTAAAATAAAATTCTGAAAACATCCTTCCAATGGCTTAGTCGTATCACGGGGGTAGACCCATCCCGGTCATGCCAGCTTTGAAAACACCTCGCCCACTGCTGGATTAAATGCCCCCCCCCTCCCCCAAACCTACCCCAAGCTGTCACCACCATCTCTCAGTCTTACGATGTAATGATCCACCTGGCGCCCCGCTAACACGACCTGCTTTCACTTTCGTCGCTCCGTTTCCGAGGTGGATATCCTCACGGAGGAGCATTGCCTCAACCCATGACCTCCGGTCACCGCATTGCGAGCTTTTAGAGACACCCTTCTGCGGCCGTCTGGAATGCCCTTCCGATATTAGGAAGCCACTGGAGCCTATGCACTTTTGAATCTAGATTTAAAGCTAATTTCTTTAGAACTGCTTTTTGTGTGTTACTTTGTTATCCTTTCCCCCCGCACCTCCAATTAACACGGTTGGCTACGTCGTTTGCGAAAGAAGTTCAACGTACACAACAATACGTCCATCGCCAATCTCCACCTCCAGCCATCGCCCCTTCTCGTCACAATGCGCTCTGCCCAAGCCCAGTCACTTACTGCGTTCCTCTTCGTGTATCCTGGCCTACTACCGTGCGTGCATCTCTCCGTGCTGCTTTGCACACCTGTCATCACGTGTGTGTTCTCTTATCTTCGTCTCTGTGCCCATGGTTTTCCGATCCCGTGAGTCGTAGCCGGCAATGTACACCGGCGCACGGCAGCGTGACGCCGCGGGCACGGACGAATCAACGAACGAATCGGCAGCGTGCGTGTAGCGATCGTTGGGAATAGCAGATCTTTTAATCCAAAGCCATAAATCATCACATCCCTTTAAAATAAGACTCCGGGTGTCCTCGGCTCTCATGTGAGTTTAAATATAGGTCATCTATCTCTCGTGTATTAATGCCGAATGTCAACTGACAATTTACCACTCCGTCACTCTAATTTTTAACGACTTCCAACAGTAACAACGTGATGGTTATAAATGGCACGCAGGCTGTCGCGTTGCAGTTTTTTTTGCGCATTATCGTTTTTCCCCTGTGTGCTTTGGCAGCTTTTACCCCGTGGCGCCCAGAGCAAAGCAACAATCGCTGTTTGGGAACCACTGACCCAGACGAAGGGAATAACTTTTGCTGTGCTCAGCAAACACGGCTCGATCGAGCTCGGTGTCTCTCTCTCTCTCTCCGCCGTCTTTCCGAGCTGTGGTTGCAGCCGCGTGCCCTTTCTGCGCGGTTTCCCGACGCTTTTGTGCAACGTGCTGGCGGTTTGGGGAACCCTTTGGAGCTTCTTGCGTACAACTCAAATCGCCGCTTCCTGAACTCTCTGCCACCACGTGTTAGCGGGAACGCCGGGACGATCACGGACTTTTTGTTTTTTAAATTGCGAACGACAACGCCAGCGCGGCACAACCCGAGAACGCGTTGGGAGAGATTTGGAAGACGGGGGCAGCAGCAACCCCGCGGGAGGTCGTGCGATGTTTGTTTAGGGTCGCTGCGCGCAAACCCTGCCGATTTCACGCCCCAAGTTGGGATTCTGCATCGCCTCTGCTCGTTACCGTGGCCAAGCGGCGGCGTCGTATTTCACTTTGTTAACGTTTGCAGCGACAACAACGATGAGAAAAAAGCCAAATAAGGAAATGGGCTAAATAAAATAAAATGTATATGCGCGAGAGAAAAGAAACGGCCATTATTTTTCTAAGAGGTTGTTTTAGGGGGGGCTATAACTGCGCAAACGGAAACAAAATGACAACACGCACGGAAGCAAAAATCTGAATATTCCTCGACAATTTTGGGATGGGTTGCCTCCAGTTTTGCAGTGGGAAGCGCGCAGAAGTAGGAACAGGATAACGATCGCATTGAGAAGACTCGTTCAGAGCAGCGAAGCAGGCGGGCCGAGTGTCGGTGATAAGAGTGTGGTGGGTAGCTGCTTCTAATGCTTTGTTTACGTCGGAAGGTGTCGGTGGTTTTTCTTTCTTGTAAAACTCCCTTCATCATCATGCTTCCCCTACGCTCCCCCCGTCCAAGTCCTCAGCGAGCGTGACAGACGGCGCACGTTAACCCGTCGCACTGGATTTTTAAATCCTTTATATTAAGTTCACTTGCTTGCTTGCGTGCTTGCTTACGACCGTGCAAATCTTTCGGTCGTTTTTTAACCCACTTCCCGTGATCCAATCGAGCTGACATTTTGCACACAGACTCGTTGTGCGAGACAATTAATGTTCGTGAAAATTATTTTCCAAAATTTTACACTGTTTAGGGAAAACAAATTAAATATTTAATTACCAATTGCTTAATACTGGCAGACAATCATCTGACCCATAGGTGGCAGCCATCTCAAGCCAGAGGACGAGAGGACTCTAGCCGCCACGCATATAAAGGATTTATAGTGAAAAACTTTGTTTTTACGGGTACATTTTTTAACATCCTCCAAAGGACAAACGCATTGGCCCTACCGTACTCCCAACACGTAGACGTGCCACCATTGTGCCAATCAATTGACTGCTGGATGAAGGCTCCCCCTCCGCCGCTCCCGTCCCCGCACCGTGGCGGATGTTTGGCCGTATTCCACCACGCTGCGCATCGCGGGTCGGTGAAGGCGGGGGGGGCATAGTGCAGTACAACAAAGTGTTTTATTTGCCGTGCGCGGTGCTGCCCATAGCGTAAATTTGCAGCAGCAAGCATCCTGTAGCCACTCGTATGCATGGTAGTGTTCGCCCATCCAAGCATTAGCCAGGCCCAAAAGCCTGCTTGGCTTACGAGATCTTGACGAGATGATGGTCTGCATTTCAGGTGGTTTGTCCGTAGGGGTTATGCTATAACATCCGACGTTACGATTACAACTCTTGTTCCTGCTGTCTTCGTTACTCTCCGTTTGCTCACAGAGCAGTGCTATTTTAAGTTGACAAACGTCGTGCAAGAACGCAGCTCCTTTTACTTTCACAGAGACGCTGTTGAACAGTCCCTGTTGCGTCATGTTTCTAATGCAATAAAACAACACTGTAGCGTTAGTGTACTTGCAATCCCCAGGCCGACTGAGTCACGGGGGTTGTTTGACCATACTTCACCGCGCTTGCCGAATGGGGTGCCAGGAACTGGTTCAGGTATCGCTCGCCACCGATGTTAGCCACGACCGGGAATCAAACTCACGTGGCCGGGATTCATAAAACGCAGTGTGTTAAACGCTTCGCACGCAAAACGCACACAACCACACGCAACCACACAATCATATGCATACATAGAAACACACACACGCACCCATGCAATCACACGCAGATCTAACGACATCCATACTCACGCACGCAATCACATGCGCGCACACACGCCCATGCAATCGCGTGCACACAACACTCACTTAACGCCTACATTGTTGTTCAGAGCGGAGCTTGCAAGATCTGGAAATATTTTCTCCACGACATTCGACGAACACTTAAACTCGAACCCCAGAATGCGAGAGTGGTCGCCTAAACGTTTCAGGTACTCTCTCTCTCTCAGGGTGGGATGGGACGAAACTGGGATTCTTCATTTGGAGATATAACTAGTTACTCTGTCTCGTGCTCGTTACGCCACGTGAATTTCCTTCCCGGGTTGAAGTTTGCTCGCTGAATCTTGAACCTTGTGTGTGGAAACCAAAGGTCCAAGGGCCGTGTCTGTAGTGACAGCTCAGTTCTGCCTCGGCTTCCAAACATAACGGCTCGGGGCGTGGCTCCGACTCGACTCACGGAAATCCTGAGGCTGCCCGGCTTGAGTTTATTAAGCATGGCTCTAAGCCGCCTACGATATGCGCCCAGAACCCGAGCCTGAGCCGAGCCGTGACTAAGAACACCGGCCTCGGGATACGTGGGTTGCCGTGCATTGTGGCAAAGGGGTCGTCCGGTTGAAAATGTGACCGTCTGTGGCGTTTGGAAAAGAAAAATAGGTTTCAACCGGAGGGCATTTCCAAACCGCTGTCGAGTAGCCTCGCTCCGTTTGGCGAGAAGAGTCGTCATGTGTGCGTTTACCTGTTGAAGACGTTTCTTGGATCACTCTCACGCGTAGGAGCCCGCTGTGGCAAGGCATGGCGCGCAGTTTCCCCCTGCTCTGGTTTATGAACGATGTAAGTAATAGGGATGAGATATTTATCGTTAATGCTGTCCTGTGGTCACTACAGGAGCGGGGGAGTGTGTGGCGATGGCCACGCATTGCTGATTGGCATGGGGGGGGGGGGGGGGGCATGGGCTAAGGCTGGTGGAGAATGGATTAGTGCTAAACTTTATGCTCAGATGTATTTTCTTCTCGTTATTATAAAAAACCCGATTTAAAAAAAAAAGTACAAAAATTAATTGCACAAAGGTAATTGTGCGTGTACATATTCGAGACACAACGTCAAATTTGTAATTGTTTATAGATTTGCCTGAGTTGTATAGTACATGTTGCAGGATTTTGGGGGTAACTCGAGCAGGGAAAGGGGTATTTGGTTAGGTTATGGGTGGTGGGGGTGGGGGGCATGTGGGCTAGGCACACCGGGATTGTTTTTTACTTGTACAAACTAAAACAAAGCCACCCGAATCCAAGGGTTGCGTTCAAGAGTCTCTCGATCTGCCCGGACGTCTGTCATGTACAGGATTGAAACGGCACGCCGGGCAGCTCGTAATGTTTGTTCATATAATAATTAGTCTTGAGACGGTGTTCAGGTGCGCTCGACAAACACAAATAAGCGTAACGCAAAGCGGAGGGGGGGGGAGGTGTTATTTTTATTTGTCTCTTGAACACACACGTGCTTACGGCTGTTGTAGCGTGAAGCAACTTAGCGTTGGTATTTACAAGTCTAGTTTGGAGCGGGCGCTCTGGCTGGTGGACACACACAAAAAAAAAAACCTCCGCCACGTACGTGAATTGAACTTGGCGGGGATGTTGTCGCTACCGCGGGTGGCGAGAGAAACCGCGGACGCTGGAAACGCTTCTCCACCGCCGTCATTATCGCCGCCTTACAATGAAACAGTATATTTATATATAGAACGCATATAGCAATCCACTCTCCTGCCGTGATGTAACGGGCAGCACACTGGACTTGCAATCATCGCAGAGGTCGCCGGTTGAAACATTGGGGGCCGTTTCTTTAAATGCTCCTCCCCCCCACCCACCACCACCACCACCCATCCCCGCTTCTGTCCACCCATCGTGCGCGGTGGTGTGAATTGTGAGCATTCTCACATCCTCGGTGACATCTGGCCAGCGTGGAAGAGTAGGCAAAATTCTCCTCGAGGGGGGCTCTTCTCTAGAGCTCCTTCTATCGGTGAGGCCCTCCCGCCAGCTTTGGTGTGAGCGAGCACTTGCACGGCTGCGCTTTCACCTTTTGTCAATCCGCTGCTGGAGCTGTTGTCTCTGTGGCAATGGATTTTCTTGGCCGCCTACTCCTGAAGAAGAGCCCCCGTCCGGCGCTGCACCGCAGAATTTCACGTCTCTGTTAAAGCTGGCGTCAACGATGATGGTGGTGGCGGAGGCGGTGGTGGTCGTGGTGACAGTTGTGCGTTTCTCACCCCACGACGTTAACTGCGTGGGTGGGGTGAACACCCAACCCAAAATAACCGGCAGTCATCACCGCGTGAACCGGCTTGACCGTGACCGGCCATCAAATTGGTGAACGCAATTAACCAGAGGTGCGCCATGGCTGGTTTGTGTCACCCCCCCCCCTCTCCATCCCGCGTTGTGCTGCGGTGACGCAGCCACAGCGCCGGGGCTCCGTGGGATGAAACGTTTGAGAGCCGTGGGCCTGCACCGCCGTTTGCGTCCACAGCGCTTGTCCCCGTTGATCGATTGGCTCCTGCCAGTGGTGGACATTCCACATTCCTATGGCAGGTGCCAGTAGATCCATTGGACGACAGCTGTTAACTTAACCAGAAGCATTAGCTCGCTTTAGTCTAACCCGGAGGAGGTATGAAGATAAAATGTTGCCGCCCCCCCCCCCCCAATTGGGATTTAACTCAACCATCCAATTATTACTATGCTTGTTCACCAAGGGAGGGCCTCACTGAGTCTCGTGACTCTTTTTGCAGAAGGGTCCTGCCAGTATTGCGCTGTCGCGGCGACGGATGCCGCTTCGTCTCATCTCCCCCCAGTCGACTGACTCGCAACGTAACTTTTCAAATTCGGACCCCGACGCCGAACCAACGCAGCGGTGGGCGGCCTCCAGAGTCTTCGCGAAACGACGTCACCGAAATCGCCACGGGAGCGAGTGGTGCCCCCCCCCCCTCACTGTTTTTAAAACACACGGTCGGTACTAACGCCCCCCCCCCCCGCGGCGTTAACCCAGGGCGGGTACTGCCGGATCGTGCGAACCGGGCGCTTTTAACACGCGCGCGGCGCCACCGTTCACATCCACTTATCGTCGTCTGTTGCCCGGTGACGAACGGTCAGCAAGCCCAACGTACCACCCCCACCACCACCCCCCCCCCCCCACACACAAACCCACCATTGACGTCCAGTAGATAGCGTGACCACGCAGGCAACCGCAGGGGTTCGTGACTTGCAGAGAGAACGCGAGGCTTAGGGGTTCGCTCGCTCGCTTGCGCGCGCGTGTGGGACGCCCCAACCAGGCCTCGGTTGGCCCACCCGTCGTTTTGTAATGGCAAACGAGATGATGATGATGATAATAATTAATGAAACAATTTTTGTACGCAAAGGGGTGGTTAAACGATTTCAACAAAACGAGCAAAAACAGGCAGACGATGCACGACTTCACCTCGACTTTGCTAAGTACATAATATACTGTGTGTTGTATTTTTAAAAAGGCTGTTTTCATAATATTTGTAGTTTTGAGTGATTGTCGGACAGCCTATGGAAAGTAAATAATAATAAGATTCACTTGTTAACACATGCAGTTATATACCTTGAGCCTGTGTGTTGACGTGTGTGTACATATACAAGTCCGCAAATTCGTTAGTACGTCATTTTAGCACCCTATGTTTATTTTTCTGCTTGGTTTACTGGTTTTTTACCTTTTTGAGGTGTCTCTTTTTTTCAATAAACGTACAAAACATAACCGCCCTGCTCGTCGAAGCTTCTTCTCGCACGACGCAGACCGGCAGCGTCCGGGACCCCGACATATGGCCATGCGGCCAGATGTGCGACAACGTTGCGTGTTCATAATAGAGGTTTGTTGTGTTAGATCGTGTAAATATAATAAATGTGTCGTTAAAACCCACCACCACCCGACACAGCCAACTAGTAAGGAAGGGTTGTCACATCAACAGAACGTGACCAATTCGTCACTAGTACAGCACTAGTGTGTAGTGTAGAGTAATGTAATGTATAGTGTAGTATACTAGTACAGCACTAACCGGTGTGTTGGAGAGCCAAGCCACAACATTTACAATCTGAGTACGACGTTTCGCCAGTAATTACAACCGGCTTCATCGTCACGAAAGCCGACGTGTTAAACGTTGTGTGTGTTACAGGCCAGACCTCGCTTAGTGCTCAAGATGTGTTCCCAGAGAAGTGAAAAAAATAACTATTACATACCGCACTTCCCACAAGGCCTCAAAGCGATTTGCATACAATGCTAAGTTACGAAGTAAGCCTGCACCAAACAGGGTGAGCCTTGAGACGCCATCTAACAAGTGTCGCGGACTCAAGTTAATTTATTAGGTATAGCCCTGTGAGCCATTCGGCTCTTGAATCAGGTGCAACTGCAACAAACAAAAAACAAAAACACGAACAAAAAACATTTTTAAGTGAATATGTGACTGAGTGCAAACAGAAAATCAAAGAAAAGACAGCAAAATATTGCAGAAAAAACACCGTACACCAACGCTGTGTGCAAAAATCCCAGTGGGATGCAAGTCAAACAACCAACAACAACCACAAGACAACTTAGATTAAGGCCATCAGTCTAACTCTGTACTCCAACAAACAAACATGGCCAAACCAATACACTTTTCGAAATCACCAAAATAAAGCCACGAAAGCAATGAAACAGTGATCATAGGAACTGTGACAGAATTCTCACAATAAATGGCATGAACAACACGCTATAACGAATTGCCGTTGTGCGAGGTTCTGCCCAGACCGTGCGCGGCTCCTCGGCATTGCATCTGTAATAAAAGACTCCGTCAGGCACTGCTGGTCTCCGCTTGTCTTTTATTTAGGTTCTTCTCCGCACCCCCCACTGACCTCCTCTCGGACCAGTGTCGTCTCGCGCGTACCCCGCACACGCTCCCTCTCGCGTGCCCCGCACGCTCCTCCGTTAGCTCCTCTACTCCCGCACTCCGCACACCGCTGGCCGACGGCGTGCTGAGGTCCTTTGGCCACGTGGCCGATGGCGCAGATCTTTCCTCACCACCCAACGTGGCTCAGCCTCTTAACTTCCCCGATTGCCCTGATCTCTTCCGGGCTCCCACTTATATACATTCCCCCCACGTGACCCTGACTCCTCCCCTTCCGGATCCTCACATCCGGCCTTCCCATACTGCCCCGCTGGCTCCGCTCCCATTCACCTCGCCTCCCATTGGAGCCGAGGTGAACGGTGGCCCCTCCCACACGCCCCACAGACCAGGCTCCGCCCCCTAATACCCCGGGCCGTGTGATTGGACCCGAGCCCAACAACAACCCATTTACGCTCGCATTACACATCGGCTGCCACTGCTTACCACTGTAGGGGTTATTATGGGGAGAAAGGCGGACAGAAACACAAGGGTGTCTGCTCCCACACACGGGTGTCTACATCCACGTCCGCATCGGTTAACCCTGGGGGGCCATGGGGGGCGCTGTGATCCCCCATAGCCCCACCCCTCGGGGAGGATTCCTATAAAAGGCGGGGAGCCAGAGGGCTCCGGGCCAGTGTGTTAGAAGCTTACCAGTGAAGACTGAAGACCGGCAGAATAGGCCCTGGGTCTCCCCTGGCTCGCTGTCCTTGTCAGGGCCGAGCAGGGCAAGCCAGTGACGCGGCCCCAAGAGCTCCAGGACCTCATCTTCTTGGTTCTTTCGGTAAAGTCACGTAGAGTGGAAATAATAAAATAATAAAAATAAACCAATAAAATAATTCTCACGACGTTTCGGCCACAACGCAAGCAGCCGTCCTCAGGTGAAGAACAGGTCTGTCGAGAAGACAGAGTCTGAATGAAGTCATGCTTGCGTTGTGGCTGAAACGTCGTGAGAATAATTTTATTGTTTTATTTTTTATTATTTTTTATTTCCATTCTACGTGACTTTACCGACAGAACCAAGAAGATGAATCCCTGCAGTCACGAAAGCTTCAGGACAGCTGTTCTTGTAAGAGCACGGTCTGGTTAGCTGGGTGCCGGGATCCGTGCTTGACCAGGGCCGGATCAGATCGCCTCCCCTAGCACTCGTAGCGGAGGACTGGCAATAGGACAGTCAGGGCGATAGTGCTAGGGGTGTTTCCCATTGAGTACGGGTGAAGGGGCCGTTACCCCTTCAAGTGTTGTTACCGCCTTTGGTTAAATAAAAGAGTGTGCCTCAACTACGTCGTCTGACTCACTGAGAACTCACTACACCACGACCGCACACACACAGCGAGCGACGGGAAATCTGTAATTCTAACCATCAACAAGCCCCCCGAATGACGACGTCTGGCTCCGGTACCCGGGAGGAACATGACGGGATCTCGGTGCGGAGAGAGAACACACGAAATGAAGGGGGGCGGGGGGGGGGGGTTGCTGATCCATCGTAACATATCATACATCGCACCAGGCACAATCACTGCTACGTACGGCTGTGAAGTCTTCATGATGTCCCCAACGCATTTACACTTGCGTTAGTACGGCTGGTGTGGATGGACGGTGTGAAATTCCAATTGAGATTTTCGTAGAAGCTCGACAAGTCTTGTAATAACGGGAAGGAGGCGACCCGTGTCGGTTCTGATGAGGGTGCTAGACGGGCCAAGAAAGATTGATGATTGATTGATTTTAATTTGTTAGCGTGGGTCAGAAAAATTGAGCCAATTTTTTTTATTTGACAAATGCGCAACTTAAACGCTTCTGTGTGGATGGTCAGAGATGGTGGTGAGATGTTAACGTCCTCGCCTGGTATACAGGAGCTCATGGGTTCGATCCCGACCCTGATACCTGTATATTTGGAGTTTGCGTGTCATCTCTCTCTATCCGTGATGGCGTGGGTTTTTTTCTTACGGGTCATCCGTTTTTAAATCCTTTATATTAAGTTCGCTTGCTTGCTTGCGTGCTTGCGTGCTTGCGTGCTTGCTTGCTTGCTTACGACCGTGCAAACATTTCGGTCGTTTTTTAACCCACTTCCCGTGATCCAATCGAGCTGACATTTTTGCACGCAGACTCGTTGTGCGAGACAATTAATGTTCGTGAAAATTTTTTTCCAAAATTTTACATTGTTTAGGGAAAACAAATTAAATATTTAATTACCAATTGTTTAATACTGCAGACAATTATCTGACCCATAGGTGGCAGCCATCTCAAGCCAGAGGACGAGAGGACTCTAGCCGCCACGCATATAACGCTTTTAGAGTGAAAAACTTTGTTTTTACGGGTTATACTTATTTCTCCATTCACATTGAGAATCAACACACGTTCTAGAGTATTTGGCTGCTTTGAATGTCCACGACGACGTTGATGATGATAAGCCACTTCGTTGAGCTATCATTTGTGGCCAGGTCACTTCTGAAAAAAGGGCTAGTGGGCTTTACCTGGTCAAATAAACAATAGTTTACATATCCTGCGCAGTGCCCCTTATTTATGTATTCCCGGCTGCTCATCTTGAATTGTTGAACTGTTGAAGTCTCCTCTTTTTATACGTGCACAAAGTGAATTTTAATCGCGTTCATAATTAACGTTTTGTAAATGCGACCTTTCAAATGAAAATTGCTCAATTTTTTTACCCGAAAATTACTTTGAAAATAGTAATCATGACGTCGTCTTGAAAAACTCTCGCATCAATGTGTACGTGGAAACTCAAGAGTGGGGAGAAATTACACAGACTAATGGGGTGCGTGGGGGGCGGAGTGGGGAGAGAGTGGGGAGAGAGTGGGGAGAGAGTGTGACGCTCTTCGTTGCCTGGGCGTCGTCGAGAGTGGAGGAGAGGCAGGGAGTGGGGGGGGAGTGTGAAAGACATAGGGTGGCTGGAGAGAGTGGGGGAGGGTGGGATAGGGTTAAAATTAGGGATAGGGTTAGGGTTATTATTTAAAAAAAATTGGTTATGGCCAGGCCTTCATCAAAGTCTATGTGTTTACAGTTTAAAATAAAATGTTGGGAAAAAAAGAGAGAGTGGGGGGAGGTTGGAGAGAGTGGGGAGGGTGGAGAGAGTGGGGGGGAGGTGGAGATAGTGGGGGGAGGATGAGAGTGGGGGGAGGTTGGAGATAGTGGGGGCAGGGTGGAGATAGTGGAGGGAGGGTGGGGGGATAGGGAGCATGAGGAGGGAGTGAAGAAAGAGGCAGGGAGAGGAAATGGAGGGAGATGGGGAGGAGGCGGTAAGGGGGAGAGATAATCAGCAGAGATGGGAGGGGGGGAAGACGTGGAGTGAGCGGGGGAGGGGGAGGGGCCCGGAGGAAATGAAAGGAACATTTGGGGCTGTTTTGAGATGGGAGAGAGAGAGTTCGGGAAGGATGGGAGAGGGAGACAGTGGGGCGAGATGGACGAGAATAATGGTGAGAAAGGCGGGCGTGGTTTAGGGGGGCGAGAGAGGAAGATAGAGATGGCGGGAGAGGGGGTGGGGGTGGATATGGAGGGAATGGGGGGCAGGGAAGAGAGAGGGTGGGGAAGAGAGAGGGAGACAGAGGGAGAGAGAGACGACTTTTAAACCACTTTTATTGCCGCCAGCAGCAACAGCACTGGAGGCGATTTTGATACGAAACAGTCACCAGCTACAAATAACACAATGACACAATAAACAACACAGGCGCAGTGGCGCTAGATGCGCCGCGCACAACACGAAAGAAAAGTCACGTGGTGGTGGTGGTGGTCATCGCGCACGCCACGGTGACGAGCGAGCGCTTCAGAAGGTGAACACCACGAGGGTGCCGTCCACGCTGGTGCAGAGAGGGGCTTGTCCGGCTCCCCAGCGTTCGAAGAAGACGCGCTGCACATCACCGACACGTGTGTGGTACATGGCGTGCTCCAGCCGGAGCCGCGCCTTGAGCAGAGAGAGACAGAGACACAGAGAGAGACAGAGACACATCACCGACACGTGTGTGTGGTACATGGCGTGCTCCAGCCGGAGCCGCGCCTTGAGCAGAGAGAGACAGAGACACAGAGAGAGACAGAGACACATCACCGACACGTGTGTGTGGTACATGGCGTGCTCCAGCCGGAGCCGCGCCTTGAGCAGAGAGACAGAGACAGAGAGAGAGACAGAGACACAGAGAGAGAGACAGAGACACAGAGAGAGAGAGACAGAGACACAGAGAGAGACAGAGACACAGAGAGAGACAGAGACACATCACCGACACGTGTGTGTGGTACATGGCGTGCTCCAGCCGGAGCCGCGCCTTGAGCAGGCCCCTGAACACTGGAAGCAGCACAGAGCAGCCGTCAGTGTCACATTCCAGCATCTTTTTTCTCATCTTGTACACCGCCAACTTCGCCTGCGCACAGGTGAAGTTGGCGAGGTCATGGCGCTTGGTAGCCAGGTAAGGCACCACCCCATATACGAAGCTGCTGTTGTAGAAGGGCACCCCCAGTTTCCTGAAGATGTTCCCCAAAAGGCGGAACATTGGTTTGAGCCGCTGGCAGCGTAAGTACTGGTGGGGCAGATCCTCCCTAGCACTGCATAAAATGCAAAAGTCTGTTACCCCTGGCGAGATTCGGCTGAGCTACACGGCCGATGGCAACGTGCAGTGTGCAGACCTCCACTGGAGGTCACCGCAGCGTTTGGCTACTGGGAGACTTGTACATTTGTTTCCACTGGGGGGCGGCCGCAATGAGGGGAGAGAAATGATCTCTCCGTTTTGTGGCCGGTAGGTCGGCCAGGTCCCGGGAAAGCAGCACCTTGACGCAGCACGTGTAGAGCGCCTTGACACAGCACGTGTAGAGCGCCTTGACACAGCACGTGTAGAGCGCCTTGACACAGCACGTGTAGAGCGCCTTGACACAGCACGTGTAGAGCGCCTTGACACAGATCACGTGTAGAGCGCCTTGACACAGATCACGTGTAGAGCGCCTTGACACAGCACGTGTAGAGCGCCTTGACACAGCACGTGTAGAGCGCCTTGACACAACACGTGTAGAGCGCCTTGACACAGCACGTGTAGAGCGCCTTGACACAACACGTGTAGAGCGCCTTGACACAGCACGTGTAGAGCGCCTTGACGCAGCACGTGTAGAGCGCCTTGACGCAGCACGTGTAGAGCGCTTTGACGCAGCACGTGTAGAGCGCCTTGACACAGACCACGTGTAGAGCGCCTTGACACAGCACGTGTAGAGCGCCTTGACACAGCACGTGTAGAGCGCCTTGACACAGCACGTGTAGGGCGCCTTGACTCAGCACGTGTAGAGCGCCTTGACACAGCACGTGTAGAGCGCCTTGACACAGCCACGTGTAGAGCGCCTTGACACAGCACGTGTAGAGCACCTTGACACAGATCACGTGAAGAGCACCTTGACACAGATCACGTGTAGAGCACTGTGTTTGGGGCACTCTTCAGGGGCAAGTTCCTTCAGCCTCGGAGCTTCAGTAGCTTGCCGGAGTCGCTGTGGCCAGGAGGCTGCATGCAGGAGAAGCAAAACTCCGAGAAGGAGGAGGAGGAGTGGGGGAGGGCTGCCACCATCCCCCGGCACCTCCAGCTTCAGGCGCAGCTCCTGCATGGCGCGGAGCGACATCCCGCAGCAGCTTCTCCCCGGCGAGCGTGGAGCGGAGTCCCCTAGTGGTGCCGGCGATCTCAGCTGCCGTCTTCCACCTGGGCTGGTGGGCCTGCACGAGGTGGAAGACTGTCCGCAGCCCTGCTGATGTGAGGCGCAGAGGCAGGGTCCTCTCTCCTCTGATCCCCTGGAAGAGGCCGTTGCAGGACAAGGGCTCGTTCAGGAATCTGTGCGAGGTCGTAGGGCGCACGCGTGTTCTGCTCCACTCGAAGCTCCGCCACTGCGTACAAGAGGCTCTGGTGATAACCTGGCAGCCTCGTGTAGTCGACCAGGCTCAGGTCCATCAGGAAGAGCTCCTGACCGTACCCCAGGCACCCCCCTGCATTCGTCATCAGGGTGAGGGCCGGAGACTTCCAGAGTAGCTCCTCCCGGTGGTACATCAGCCGCCTGACGGCCATGAGCCTGAAGCTCATGACCCTGGCGGTGACGTCCACCAGACTCTGGTCACCCTCACCCACCGGCAGGCAGAGAACGCCCGGCCTGAGCCAGTGCTTCCCATGCCAAACGAAGTGTGAGAGAGAGAGAGAGAGGCGATGCCAAGCTCGCCATTTACAGGGCGAGGAAGGTGGCCCTGGATGGGAAACGTCCGGCCAGCAGCCTGGGCATCTTCCGCGCTTTGGTCGGAGCCAGGGTGTGGCTGGAGTTCCGCCATGCGGCGCGGCTGACCCACGCCGTGCCGGCCTTCAAGGAGCAGTGGGCGATGGAGGAGGTCGTGTGCTCGGTGGCAGATGATGGGGAGCTCTGCATGCTGTTATGATCTACCCATGGGGGGCTGTCGGACCGCGAGAAGGGCTGCGTGTAGAACGAGAGAGTGAGCGAGAGCGTGAGCGAGAGGTGGGGGTTTACATAAAGCAAAGTTATTATAAAAAAAAAAATTACGAAATGATGAACGAAGCAAAGTGCCGACTACACCGAGCATCTTCTTGTTTACACTGATCGTAACAAAAAAAAGAGGGTTGGGAAGAGAGGGATGGGAAGGGAGAGAGGGGAAGGGGAAGAGAGAGGGTGGAAAAGAGAGAGAGGGTGGGGGGAGAGGGAGGGGAGAGGGCGGGTCCTGGTGCTGGGAGGATGAGAGGAGGAGGAGGAGGCGGGGGGTAGGGGTGGAGTTGTGAGTGCGGATCTCGGTTGGGCGGCGTTCGTGCCACTTCGCGTTTAGAGCGCAGAGCGAAGACCCGCACGCTTACTGCTCAGAGCGACTCCGAGAGAGATCCACACACACACAGAGATTCACACACACAGAGATTCACACGTAAATTGTCACAGACAGATTTACACACACAGAGACTCACACACACAGAGATTCACACACAGAGATTCACACATAAATTGTCACACCGACTGATTTACACACACAGAGATACATTCACACAAATTCTCACAGATTCACACACACAGAGATTCACATAGAGAGAGATACAAAGATACACACTTCGAGATTCACACAGACATACACACGAGGCAACGGCACACACAGAGCCACACGGAGACAGAGAGATAACACAGAGACACATCATAGAGACTCGGAGATAGAAATACGGCGAGAGGCTTAGACATTACACATACACGCAGAGGCACCCAGAGACGTAGAGAAACACACAGAGCTACAGATACGCAAGGACACACAGGGACACGAGACAGAGAGTCGGGGACAAATACACACACAGAGACCTAGAAAGACGCGCAGACACACACACAGAGAGACACACATACACAGAGACCTAGAGATACGCGCAGACACACACAGAGACACACAGAGACCTAGAGAGACGCGCAGACACACACGAACGCACAAAGACAAATTGCACAGACGCACACGATCTATACACCGGGAGGCAAGTGCTGTTAGCAACCACCTATTATTAGACAGACACGTGGCGTGTGCAGACACACAGACACACATCGACGTACACACAACACGCACAGACACAAAAGGCACCAAGTGACGACGGCGCAGGTTACAAAAATAGACTTTGCTGAATTCGTCGAGTTTGCAACCATCGCTGCGACAAACACCACCAACGGGACGGATATTACGAATTAAATAGAGTGCGCGCACACACACACACCACACAGAGATACAGGCTGCATGCATACACATCGTGGAGTGTATTGATATCGTAGACCACACCGCACACACACACACACCCGCCGTCGCCGTGCGTGTCTTTGGTGGAGTCCTAATTGGTGAACAAAGCCAGGAATCGATTCGCTCGCTCACTCGCTCGCCCACACAAGAGTCGTCCAGCCATGGCGAGCGCGAACAACGGCAAGCAGCGTGAGGAGTCGCCTGCCCTCAAGTTTATCAGGTGAGAGAGAGAGACCGCTGACAGCCGGCGCGTTCGTTCGCGAACTCATTCGCGAACTCATTCGCGTACTCGTTCAACGCGCGCGCGCGTGCGCATTCGCTCGTTCACTCGTTCACCTACTCGCTCACGGATTCACTCTCGTTCGTATGCACTCGCTCATTTGCTAATTCGTTCTCTCTCATTTATCCATTCGCGTAACTCGACGCGCTCACCAATTCACTCACTCATTCACTCACTCGTCCATTCACTCATTCACTCACTCGTCCACTCAATCATTCACTCGCTCGTCCACTCACTCATTCACTCACTCGTCCATTCATTCACTCACTCGTCCATTCGCTCACTCATTTACTCACTCGTCCATTCACTCATTCACTCACTCGTCCATTCGCTCACTCATTCACTCACTCGTCCATTCGCTCACTCATTCACTCACTCGTCCATTCACTCACTCATTCACTCACTCGTCCATTCGCTCACTAATTCACTCACTCGTCCATTCGCTCACTCATTCACTCACTCGTCCATTCGCTCACTCATTCACTCACTCATCCATTCACTCATTCACTCACTCGTCCATTCGCTCATCCATTCACTCATTCACTCACTCGTCCATTCACTCACTCATTCACTCACTCGTCCATTCACTCACTCATTCACTCACTCGTCCATTCGCTCACTCATTCACTCACTCATTCATTGGCTCACTCACTCACTCATTCACTCGTCCATTCACTCACTCAATCACTCACTCGTCCATTCGCTCACTCGTCCATTCGCTCACTCATTCACCCAACTGCGCCTGTTTAATGCAGGTGAGAGGCTGAGATCTCATGAGACCAGCGACGTCTCAGTTGCTCGTGTGACCCGATGCTCAAGCGTGGACTCACTCATTCGCTCACCCGTTCATGTATTAGCCGTCCGGCTTGCTAGCAGCAGCAGCTGCTGCTTGAGTAACAGCAGCTGTGTGAGTAACGATCGCAGGAGTAACAGCAACACGAAAATCACGAGCAGCAGTAACAGCAGCTGCGTGAGTAAAAAACAAAATCGAAGAATCATCTTCATTTGCCCGCGGTCTTCATATACAACGAGCGGCATTGCCACTTTGTGAGCAGTCAGGCGGGCTCGTTCATCGGGGATCTACCGGACCCCGCCACCATAATGTGGAATTTCCTCCACTAAAAACGAACACAAAATCAATGCGACCTGTTCGGAGCCTCAGCTTAATTAACCCCTCTGGGGTTAATTACTCTCCCTCTGTGTGTGTGTAGTGTGTGTGTGTTGTGTGGTGTATGTGTGGTGTGTGTGTGATGTGTGTGTGGTGTATGTGTGGTGTGTGTGTGTATGGTGTGTGTGGTGTGTGTGTGGTGTGTTTGTGCGGTGTGTGTGTGGTGTGTGTGTGGTGTGTGTGGTGTGATGTGTGTGTGTGGGGTGTCTGTGTGGCGTGTGTGTGTGTGTGGTGTGTGTGTGGTGTGTGTGGCGTGTGTGTGATGTGTGTGGTGTGTGTGACGTGTGTGGTGTGTGTGTGGGATGTGATGTGTGTGGTGTGTGTGTGGGGTGTGTGTGTTGTCTGTGTGTGGTGTGTGTGTGATGTGTGTGTGTGGTGTGTGTGTGGTGTGTGTGGTGTGTGTGTGGTGTGTGTGGTGTGTGTGGTGCGTGTGTGGTGTGGTGTGTGTGTGTGTGGTGTGTATGTGGTGTGTGGTGTATGTGGTGTGTGTGGTGTGTGTGTGTGGTGTGGTGTGTGTGTGTGGTGTGTATGTGGTGTGTGGTGTATGTGGTGTGTGTGGTGTGTGTGTGTGGTGTGTGTGGTGTGTGTGTGTGGTGTGTGTGTTGTGTGTGTGCTGTGTGTGGGTGTGTGTGGTGTGTGTGTGGTGCGTGCGTGGTGTGTATGTGGTGTGTGTGTGTGGTGTGTGCATGGTGTGTGTGTGTGGTGTGCGTGGTGTGTGTGTGTGGTGTGTGTGATGTGTAGTGTGTGTGCATGGTGTGTGTGTGGTGTGTATGTGATGGTTCTGTATTGCCCGCTGCCACAAGAGTGGTGTCAGCGAGCGCCTATTAAGGCCGGCGACCTGCGCCGCGTCACCCCCCTAGGGCGACTCCGTGTGTGAAGCTGCGTCGAGCACTGCAGAGCGACACGTCCTAAGTCGGCGGTGTTTCTTCACTCATTTCTAGAGGGGGTGGGTGGGTGGGTAGGGTGGTTAGGAGGAGGGCGCCACTTTCGCCGACAAGACATCGTGAGTGCGAGTGCCGACACTACATATTAAACCAGGGGTCGGGAACCTTTTTGACTGGGAGAGCCATAAAAGCCAAATATTTCGAAATATATTTCATTGAAAGCCATATAGTATTTTTAACGTATAATAAATTAAATACGTTTTACTTTTAATGCGACTTCTGGTGCTGCATGGTTTTGCTGATGGCCTTGTGTAGTCTGGTTCATACGTGGTGAGGTTGAGCTTCATGCAGGGCGTGACCCGTGAAATGTATCTTCAAAACTAATTTCTGTTTACTTTAAAATGACACAGTATTATTAAGCAATATCACAAGTATTTTAAAATCAGTTCCAAACTGATTTTTTATTACTTTTTATTATTTTTTCAACTCAAAATTGTCTGGGAGCCATATGCCGTCACTGGAAGAGCCATATATGGCTCGCGAGCCATAGGTTCCCGACCGCTGTGTTAAACCATTGTTGGGTTTGGCAGCAGCATGATGATTATGGGTGGTGGGGGGGTGTCACTCGTTGTGTGTCGTGGGGGGGGGGGGTCACTCGTTGTGTGTCGTGGGGGGGGGGGTCACTCGTTGTGTGTCGTGGGGGGGGGGTCACTCGTTGTGGGTTGTGTCGTGGGGGGTGGGGATACACCGCACGTCAGAGGCCGCACTTGCCCCGCGCTCCTGTAAGCCTTCCCGGGGAACCTTTGTCTTGTTGTGAGCAGCGACCACGAGTTGGATTCCGACTCACGACCAACATCGAAGACGATTGTTTGCACCGGTCCTGTGCCTCCTCCCCTAGGTCGACTCGGCCTCAAATGCGCACCTGGTGCAATGTGTAAAAAAAACATCGCCGCTTGGGGAGACAAAGGCGACCGGGCGTGGTGCTGGCCACCCACCCGCTCGTGTACCGTGGCGGCCTTCATTGGTGCTCGCTAACAGCACTTGCCCCAACAGTCTGTTAAGGCTACACGGGGGACTTCGTCTTGTTGTATATTGCTCGAGCACTATACCGCTTACACAACATGCGATGCAATGAACGGGCCACGGCTAACGTCAGTGGCCCGGGAGTGAACGCCCCAGCTCCTCACCCACCCCCCCCACCTCCAACCAATCCCCTTCACGAACGCGCCGTGACCAGCGTGGTGAAGTATGGCCCAGCAACCCCCACGACGCAGCATCCTCCTGCCGATCGTGCGGGAGTACGCAGGATTCCTGCGGTACGGGATGGAGTGTAGGAGGTAGTGCAATGTGCGTTGTGCAGGGTGTACGGTCTAGGGGGTAGTGCAATATGCGTTGTGCAGGGTGTAGGGTGTAGGGGGTAGTGCAATGTGCGTTGTGCAGGGTGTACGGTCTAGGAGGTAGTGCAATATGCGTAGTGCAGGGTGTACGGTCTAGGGGGTAGTGCAATGTGCGTAGTGCAGGGTGTAGGGTGTAGGGGGTAGTGCAATGTGCGTTGTGCAGGGTGTAGGGTGTAGGGTGTGCCAATGTGCACGGTGCAGGGTGTAGGGTGTAGGGGGTAGTGCAATGTGCGTTGTGCAGGGTGTAGGGTGTGCCAATGTGCGCGGAGCGTAATGTGCATGGTGTAAGGGTGTAGGGGGGTGCAATGTCCATGGTGTGCAAAGTGCAGGGCGTACGGTGCAGGGGGTGCCAAGCGCAGGGTGTGTGCGTGATGTGCAGGGTACAGGGCGTGCACTGTTCCGGGCTCCCTTTAGGTTGACTCGGCCTAAACTGAGCACCTTGATGCGTCGTGGAAACAGCAGCGCGGGCCGGAAGGAGACGGAGGCGGCCAGCAGTGGTTCTTGCCCACGCTGTGGTTCAACAGCAGCACTTGGCCCCTAACAGTGCGCACGGCTACCCGGGGAACTTGTCTCTTTTGTATTTAATTTTGCCTGTGTGTGGTGGGTGGGGAGCGGTGGCGCAGTGGTTAGCACCCCGCGCTACGAAGCTGGGTGACCCGAGTTAGAGACCCCGCTCACGGCCACCAACACCCAGTGACGATGATCTGACCCGGCGGTCCTGGCTCTCCCCTAAGGTCGACTCAGCCTCAAACGAGTACCTGGTGCTGTAGTTGTAAACATGATCACCCCACCCCCCACCTCGTGTTGTGTGCCGTGCCAACTTTCACAGGTGCTTCTCGCCAACAGCACTTGCCCCAACAATCTGTTGAAGGCTATACGGGGCGTGGAAGGGATCTTTGCCTGTGTGTCGTTGTTGTTGCGTGCGCGTGCGTGCGCGTGCGTGATGTGTGTGGTGTGTACACACACTCGTGCGCATTGCACGGAGGAGTGCACTTAAGATGCCACGGGCAAAATTACCTGCCGGATTAATTAGCAGACGCAGATTGCATTATTCATGCGCGACGCGGCGGTGAGCGCGTAGCTACTGGACAGCCACTCACGAAAACCCCCATTTGGGAGGGCGGAGGGGGGGGCTCTACGATTTAATCATTTCAATTGAAACTCGCGGCCCAGACCACCTTGGGCCGTACGGGGTAGCTGCTTCCACCGGGGAGAGGGGGGCAGGTGGTGCCCTTCCAATGTTTGGGATGAGGATCTCAAAGTGATGGTGGCATCATTTTGTAAACCTCCCCACCCCCTCAACCCTCTCTATTGAAGACCGAAACATGAAGACGTGTTCACGATTTCGGGCTGATCGTCTGATGATGCTGCTGCTGGTGATTGCTGTTGTTGTTGTATTTACCAGCGAAACGTCGCAGTACTCGAATTAGTGGGCGCCCCTGCGGTGGCTATGAGATGTTAACTACCTCGCCTGGTCTACATGAGGTCGTGGGTTCGATCCCGACACCGACGCCTGTTTTATATTTGGAGTTTGTGTCTTTCTCTCTTCAGCATCACGGTGGCTATGAGATGTTAACTACCTCGCCTGGTCTACAGGAGGTCGTGGGTTCGATCCCGACACCGACGCCTGTTTTATATTTGGAGTTTGTGTCTCTCTCTCTTCAGCATCACGGTGGCTATGAGATGTTAACTACCTCGCCTAGTGTACAGAAGGTCATGGGTTCGATCCCGACCCTGACGCCTGCTGCTGTATATTTGGAGTTTGCGTGTCTCTCTCCCCGTGGTCGAGTGGATTTTTCTCCGGGTCCTCCGTTTTTTTTCATACACATTTAGAAACACGCGTTTAGAGTGTTTTCCCACCAAAAAAAAACCTTTTGTACAGATGAGATTCTATTCTTGTATGTTGATCTTCTTTCGCACCGTACGTAGCCAAACGTGCTAATTGGAGGTGCGTTCTCTTGTGCTATTGTAATGACAGGGGAGTCAGTCTGCAGTTCGAATGGACTAGTGGCCACGGGAGGTAATGGCAGGAGTTTCAGTTGTGAGTGCAAAGGGACTACGGGAATGATCTAGAAGGGAGCCATGGTCAGGTGACGAAAGAGCACGGTAGCTCTGCCGGTGGAGCGAGCGTCCAGAATCAGCGAGAATGATCGAGAAATGGGGCGTGGTCCTCGTGCTGGTATACAAGGGGGAGATGCGGTGGGACCTCCGCCTGATGTCAAGTGAAACGCGTCTTCAATAAAGTGCTATCTCCGAGGTTTGCTCGCCACGACGAGAGAGCTTCAAGAGAGAGGGAGAGAGAGAGTTCGCGTACTTTGTTTTGTGTTGCCCTTCCCTCGCACATCCGATTAGTACGGATGGCTACGTATGGTGCGAAAGAAGTTCAACATACATACATAGGGAGACAAAGGTCCCCAGTATAGCCTGTTAGAGCAAGTGCTGTTTAGAGAGGAGCGCCCGATTAAGGGCGGCACGTAGACACATACACGGCGCATAGTCGCCCTTTCAAATGCGCTTCTGCGGCGGTCTGGAACGCTCTTCCTCGCGATATTAGGACACCACTGGAGCTATCCACTTTTACCGGTAGGAACCCACTGGTTCCACCAGCCCACAGGGGATTATTGTGTCCGTCCGTCCGTCATGCAGGGAGGGGCTGGGTGGGGAGGGTGGGGCTGGGTGGGGGGTGGGAGGGGCAGGGCTGGGTGGGGAGGGGCTGGTCACTCCGTAGTGCCCTTATAAAACTCAACGTTTAACCTACTCACGCCGGCTTGTGCCCGCCCTCACAGTCGGCCATATTTGCGGAATACACCACGCCGCCGTTGACTCTGACCCTTGACCGAGCAACTCAACGTTCCTACCAGCTCCCTCCGCAGGAATGTGTTAAATCGTCGTCTAGATTGAATAACTCGATTGTCTTTAGAACTGCTTTGTGTGTGTGTGTTACAGCACTTGCCCCAACAGTCTGTTAAGGCTATACGGGGGATCTTTGTCTTTTTACTGGTGAAGTGATCGGGTCTCGAGTAGCGGCTCCAATGTTCACCCCCACGCGCCCCTTGCTTGCTGCCACTGACGTGGAGCCGAGACCGGAGGGAGGAAACGAACCGGTTCACCGCGAGTTCGTAGCGCCTGTGCGCTAACCGCTGCGCCACCGCTCCTCCACCCGGGTTTAGGCAGGGGGGGGGAGCGGGAGAGTTTTGTGCGTGGGTGGGACAGTCGGATGAACTCCCCGTCTCTCTCTCTCTCTCTCGAGATGCCTTTCCCAAAGTCTGCCACGGAAACAGACTTCGTCTTTCCCGTGGCCCTTTTACAGGCGCGGTGAGCAAAGTGCAGTCAGTCAGTGGGCGAGCGCCTCTTAAGGTCGGCCACGGTTCACGAGGAGGAGTGGGGGGGGGGGGTGTGGACACCACTGCAAAGCTCCCCCAGGTAGCCTGTAACAGACAGCTGGGGCAAGTGCTGTTAGCGAGGAACTGCGCACGAGGGGTTGGGTGGGTGGGTGACACCGTGCCCGGCCGCCTTTGTCTTGCCAGTGGCGATGTTTACGTGCTCATTTGAGGCTGAGTCGACCTAGGGGGAGAGAGGCCGAGTGCTGCTTCAGATAATCGTCGCTGCTCTCGACCGTGAGCCGGCAATTGAACCCGGGGTTTTCGCCGGGTTTCGTAGTGCAACGTGCTAACCGCTGCGCCACCGCTCCCCCCCTCTAATTCCACCACCACCAGCAGCACCCTCGAGCCAGCCCCCATTCGCCCCTCCCCCCAACCACCACTTGCCCCCCGCGCCCCTCCCCCCATTCGCCCCTCCCCCCAACCACCACTTGCCCCCCGGCCCCTCCCCCCACGCCCCTCCCCCCAACCACCACTTGCCCCCCGCGCCCCTCCCCCCATTCCCCCCTCCCCCCAACCACCACTTGCCCCCCGGCCCCTCCCCCCACGCCCCTCCCCCCAAACACCACTTGCCCCCCGCGCCCCTCCCCCCATTCCCCCCTCCCCCCAACCACCACTTGCCCCCCGGCCCCTCCCCCCACGCCCCTCCCCCCAAACACCACTTGCCCCCCGCGCCCCTCCCCCCATTCGCCCCTCCCCCCTTCCCTCATTCGCCCCTCCCCCCACCACCACTTGCCCCCCGCGCCCCTCCCCCCCCATTCGCCCCTCCCCCCTCCCCCCATTCGCCCCTCCCCCCACCACCACTTGCCCCCCGGCCCCTCCCCCCGCTGCACGCCGCATCTTTATCTCGAGTCAGCAGGCGCGGCTCGCATCCGTGACGCGGCCCACGGTGGCGCGTCACGGTCACTGTGTGTGACACGTGTGCGTGTGTGTGTGCGCGTGTGTGTGTATCAAGTGTGTGTGGGTGCGTGTGTGTGCGTGTGTGTGTGCGTGTGTGTGTGTGCGTGTGTGCGTGTGTCAAGTGTGTGTGTGCGCGTGTGTGTGTGTGTCAAGTGTGTGACACGTGTGTGTGTGTGGGTGCGCGTGTGTGTGTGTGCGCGTGTGTGTGTGAGTGTGTGCGCGTGTGAGTGTGAGTGTGTGCGCGTGTGTGTGTGAGTGTGTGCGCGTGTGTGAGTGAGTGCGCGTGTGTGTGGGTGCGCGTGTGTGTGTGTGCGCGTGTGAGTGTGAGTGTGTGCGCGTGAGTGTGTGCGCGTGTGTGTGTGAGTGTGTGCGCGTGTGTGAGTGAGTGCGCGTGTGTGGGTGCGCGTGTGTGTGTGTGCGCGTGTGAGTGTGTGCGCGTGTGTGCGTGTGTGTGTGTGCGTGTGTCAAGTGTGTGTGTGCGCGTGTGTGTGTGCGTGTGGGTGCGTGTGTCAAGTGTGTGTGCGCGTGTGCGTGTGTCAAGTGTGTGTGTGCGCGTGTGTGTGTGTGTGTCAAGTGTGTGACACGTGTGTGGGTGCGCGTGTGTGTGTGTGCGCGTGTGTGTGTGCGCGTGTGTGTGTGTGTGTGTACGCGTGTGTGTGTGCGCGTGTGTGTGTGAGTGTGTGCGCGTGTGTGTGTGAGTGTGTGAGTGTGTGCGCGTGTGTGTGTGAGTGTGTGCGCGTGTGTGTGTGAGTGTGTGCGCGTGTGTGTGTGAGTGTGTGCGCGTGTGTGAGTGAGTGCGTGCGCGTGTGTGCGTGTGGGTGCGTGTGTGTGCGCGTGTGTGTGGGTGGGTGCGTGTGTGTCTACATGTAGTGTGTGTGTGTACAGTGTGTAGTGTGTGTGTCTACATGTAGTGTGTGTGTCTACAGTGTGTAGTGTGTGTACAGTGTGTAGTGTGTGTGTCTACATGTAGTGTGTGTGTGTCTACAGTGTGTAGTGTGTGTGTGTCTACAGTGTGTAGTGTGTGTGTCTACATGTAGTGTGTGTGTCTACATGTAGTGTGTGTGTCTACAGTGTGTAGTGTGTGTGTGTCTACAGTGTGTAGTGTGTGTGTTTACATGTAGTGTGTGTGTCTACATGTAGTGTGTGTGTCTACAGTGTGTAGTGTGTGTGTGTCTAGAGTGTGTAGTCTGTCTACAGTGTGTAGTGTGTGTATGAGTCACTGATAATCGTGCCCCAATCGTGTTATTGCGAATGAGTGAACCGTGGCCGTGGCAGATGCAGCTACCGATTTTACAAACGGAGCACACAGCGGGGATCTCCTTGGGTCCACTGCCGTGCACAGTGTGACACACACACATATATTGTGAGTCTGTGGGTCTCTGTGTGAGTCTGTGGGACACATTGTGAGTCTGTGGGTCCCAGTGTGAGTCTGTGGGTCCCAGTGTGAGCCTGTGGGTCTCTGTGTGAGCCTGTGGGTCTCTGTGTGGGTCTGTGGGTCACATTATTAGTCTGTGGGTCTCTGTGTGAGTCTGTGGGTTACATTATTAGTCTGTGGGTCTCTGTGTGAGTCTATGGGTCTCTGTGAGTCTGTCGGGCTCTGTGTAAGTCCATGGGTCTCTCTGTGAGTATGTCGGGCTCTGTTTAAGTCTATGGGTCTCTGTGTGAGTCTCTGCGTCTCTACGTGAGAAGCTGCGTCTCTGTGTGCGTCTGTGGGTCTCTGTGTGCGTCTGTGGGTCTCTGTGTGAGTCTGTGGGTCTCTGTGTGAGTCTGTGGGTCTCTGTGTGCGTCTGTGGGTCTCTGTGTGAGTCTGTGGGTCCCGATGTGAGTATGTTGTGTGTCTCTGTGATTGTCTTGAGGACACTGTGTGAGCGTTATGAGTCTCTGTGTGAGTCTGTGGGTCCCGGTGTGAGTCTATGCCTCTCTGTGTGAGTTTATGGATCTTGTGTGAGTCTATGTCTCTCTGTGTGAGCCTATGGGTTTTTGTGATAGCATCTTCGTTTCTGTGTGAGCTTATGACTCACTGTGCCAGTCTTTGTGTGTATGCTTATAGGTTTCTGTGTGAGTATATGTGTCTATGTATACGTGCCTGTGTATATGTGTGAGGATTTAGATCTATCTGTGTGAGTCTGTGTCTGTGTGAGTTTGTGAGTCTGTGTGAGTCTGTGTCTGTGTGAGTCTGGATGTCTCTCTGTGTGAGTCTGTGTCTGTGTGAGTCTGTGTCTGTGTGAGTTTGTGAGTCTGTGTGAGTCTGAGTCTGTGTGAGTCTGGATGTCTCTCTGTGTGAGTCTGTGTCTGTGTGAGTCTGGATGATCCTCTCTGTGTGAGTCTGTGGGTCTGTGTGAGTTTGTGTCTGTGTGAGTCTGGATGTCTCTGTGTAAGTCTGTGTCTGCGTGAGTCTGAATGTCTCTCTGTGTGAGTCTGGATGTCTCTTTTTGTGTGAGTCTGTGTGAGTCTGTGTCTGTGTGAGTCTGTGTGGTCTCTGTGATGAACTCAGGGTCATTGTGCGCGTTCCCCCGAGGGCACGAATAATTCGAGTCACACTCGGCGTGCTCTCAAACCAGCAGCTGGATTCACAACTTAGGCGATGATTTCGAGCGGTTACGGACGTTTTATCCGTATTGAATTAGCCTCCGTGTATATACTGAGACACGTGTGTGTGTAATACCACGTGTTAAATTAAGGCCGAGTCGAGGGGAGGGCATGGATACGTTTCAGATATCGCTCGCCACTGATGTTAGCCGTGCGCGCTTTTTCGCACACAAAGACAAAGATCCCCCGTATAGCCTTCGGCAGACTGTTGGGGCAAGTGCTGTTAGCGAGCACCTATGAAGGCCGGCACGGTACACGAGGGGGTGGGTGGCCAGCACCACGCCCGGCCGCCTTTGTCTCCCCAGTAGCAGATGCTTACACCACACTGGGAACTCATTTGAGTGACACGATCTAGGGGAGGCTGGTCCAGAGAAATCGTCACTGGTGTTTCGCACAACAACAACCACCACCATTCGCTACTAAGTGGCGGTGACCTCACCACGATGCTTGTGCCAGGCCATGTGCACCTTGAGGCCACGTGAAGTGTCGAACAGGAGGTCACGGGGCAGACCCAGCAGGTGCCACGGGTGCATAATGTGCGTGCTTCGCACACACGCATTTTTCAATTCACCCGGACTTCCGATTAGCACGGTTGGCTAGTACGGTGCGAAAGAAGTTCTACGTACATACGTAAGGCGTGCGTGTGAACACGAATTCAAAGTGTGTGTGCGTTCAAAAAAAAAAATTAAAATATAAAACGTAATAAAAAACATTTCCTCTTTTTAATGGAGAAGGAAAAAATGCCTTCTTCAATCAAGTAACAATTTAACCATGGTTATGAATCACTATTTCAATTCCCCCCTCCATAATCACACCGGGGGTTAGTGCTGAATCAGCAAAACAAGAACATATAAAATCGCTTCCCAAGATAGCATTTAAAGTTTGTGCGATTTGTGATGATTAAACAAAACAAAAAACCCCGGCAAACTTGTGTGCAGAAACTATTTTAAGAAAGAAAAGCCGTGCAAGCGCATGGACTCTGCAATTGGGTTGTATCGTTTCCGAGGGTTTAAGCTGTGGGTGCGGGCGCACTACTTTTATGATAACAACAACAAAACAACAACAAAACAACAACACAGCAACAACAACAAAACAACAACAAAGCAACAACAACAAACAACAACAAACAACAACAAAGCAACAACAACAACAAACCAAAAACAACAAAACAACAACAACAAAACAACAACAACAGTATCCGCGTACTTCCAAATAGTTCATCTTTGCGCTCTGGGTTTTATATCTGCAGGTGTTCAGCAAATCATGAACCACCCACCCCCTCCAGGATATGTCTTCGTAGGAGTTATCCCATAAAGAATACATCTCTAATAGGAGAATCGTGGATTGAGGGGATGAATGATCGGAGTCGGAATAACACATTCCTGCGGAGGGAGCTGGTAGGAACGTTGGGTTGCTCGGTCAATGGCCTGCAGGGTCAACGGCGGCGTGGTGTATTCCGCAAATATGCCCGACTGTGAGGGCGGGCACAAGCCGGCGTGAGTAGGTTAAACGTTGAGTTTTATAAGGGTACCACGGGGTGACCAGCCCCTCCCCACCCAGCCCCACCCCTCCCACCCAGCCCCACCCTCCCCACCCAGCCCCTCCCCACCCAGCCCCACCCCTCCCACCTCCCACCCAGCCCCACCCTCCCCACCCAGTACCTCCACCACCCTCCCCTCCCCACCCAGCCCCTCCCCACCCTCCCCTCTCCACCCAGCCCGACCCCTCCCATTTTTGGATGCACGACGGACTGACACAATAATCCCCTGTGGGCTGATGAAACCAGGTGGTTCCTACCAGTTATATTTTAAACTGCAGGAGGAATCCGATGAGCTATGAAGCTCTTTGCTTGTTTGTTTTACAAATGTCCAATCGGGGCACGGGGTCAGAACGTCACAAAAAAAATCAATGCAAAGACGCGACATGAGTGCAGAGTATAGGGGAGGTAAACAGATCACTTAAAAAAAATCTACAAATACAACGACGTTGATTGTATGTTTCACCTTACAAGGTAACGCTCACTGAAGGTATACGAACTTCTTTGAAGGAAGCGATCTGGCCACGAGTGATGGCTCAACAAACGTGGCTTATCGCCACATCGACATTTATAGCAACAAAATAATTGCCGTGTCTACCGCGGGTTATTTTCACCCCCCGAGCACAAATTATCTTCTCAAATCAAAAAAATTGTTATAATGGATTTGACTGGTTCAGTTCCTTTGCTCTTTCTGCTTTTAGATTCCTTCATTTGCATCTACACGCACGCACACATGTAGTGTGTGCAGTGCATGCTGCAAAGACAAAGATCCCCCGTGTAGCCTTAACAAACTGTTTGTGGCAAGTGCTGTTAGCGAGCAGCACTAGGGCTGAACGATTTTGGGGAAATATCTAATTGCGATTTCCTGACAGATATTGCGATTTGATTTGCGATTACATTTTTTTTAAGGCAAGCTTCAGTTCAACATTCACTGCGTAATAGATTTAAAACGTGTGATGGAGCATTGCCACATGATGCCATCAAAATATGAACTGCTCCATATATTCTAATGCAAGGATGAGAACTTAAAATAAATGAATTGCTTCCAACATGTTCTAATGAAAATGTCTTAATTGAACTAGAAAAATAAAACATAGAACAATTTTCGATTTAAAGCTTTCGTGACTGCAGGGATTCATCTTCTTGGTTCTTTCGGTAAAGTCACGTAGAAGGGAAATAATAAAATAATAAAAATAAAACATAATAAAATTGTATTATGTTATTATGTTTTATTTTTATTATTTTATTATCTCCCTTCTATGTGACTTTACCGAAAGAACCAAGAAGATAGAACAATTGTTAAGTTAAACAAGTAAAGTTATAATAAAACAAAATAATTCCAATAAGAAAGTAAAATGACTTTTCAAATCACAAAAAAATCGCAGCCTTTGTGATTTACCAATCGCATTGTTTCAAGTTGCGATTTCAATTTAAATCGATTCATCGTTCAGCCCTAACACACACACAGACAGAGACACGCGCGCGGTCCACCCCCATCCACCCACACGCCCCGCTCCCCTCTGCCCCGACAACACCAACCGAGGGGTGTGCGATGCTTCCTTGACAATGTCGCTTCCTCTGGGCGACACGACCAGACGGGCGGTGGCTCACGGAGCTTGCCGAGGGCAAGGCTGGCGTGTGAATCGCGTACACGCGCGCGCACGCAACCGCAGACCGGCGTGCGCTGTCCCTCCACTGCTGGATGAATGCCCTGGCCGTGGTGTTGGATGTGGTTGGGAGGAGGGTGGGAAGTGACAACACCGTGCGTTCCTGCCGCCGTAGCGATCAGACCCGTCTCTGGCGAATCGGGGGGGGGGAGGGGGACCGCCCCAGGCCCCGCGTTTTGGGGGGTGGGCGTGCGCGCTTCGACGTCACGGCTCTCAGTAGCAGCTGCATCGCCACCACATTTGAACGGTTTGTGTGCGGCATGCGTCTTACTTTCCAGCGCGTCTTGTAATAATCGGGAGAACGTGGTGAATGTGTAGTGCAGTGATTCACAGACACTAGTAGGAGGTGCTCTCTTTCATTCCGGCCTTCACAGCCTTAGGGGATAACCACACACCGGCTCGGGACAACCACCTGAGGACGACCGCTTGTGTTGCGATCGAAACGTCGTGAGCATTATTTTATTATGTTTAATTTTTATTATTTTATTACTTCCCTTCTACGTGACTTTACCGAAATAACCAAGAAGCTTGAAGAGGGTTAAGATCACGACGACGACGCCGACGGCACCACGAGTTCCACTCCAGCTCGCAGCAGCCCCGATTGCGAGTCGGAGCTCGTCCTTTTATCCTCCCCGGAGTGGCCAGGCTCCGCCCACGGCCCCGCACCCCTCTGGATCCCCCAGGTGGCTCCGTGCCTTGTCCACATGTCCAAGTGGTAGAACGGGCTGCTGCTACCCCTAATTCCATTGTTTACCATCTCCCAGTGACTCGTTCCACGTCCCACGTCCCTACATGTGTCCCTCCTGCCACGATGATTTGGTTGGGTTGGAACAGGGTTAGGAGGGTAACGTTATGATATTTATTAACGCGACAATATAAAAAAAACCTAACAGTATGAATCCTTGCAGTCACGAAAGCTTAAAATCTAGAATTAATACCCTCTACAGGGAGGAATTTCACCTATCTGTTAGAGTTTTTAACAGACGAGACAAGAAGTCACAGCTTCTCGAGATGCTGGCCTTCCTAAATCTAGCTGTGACGGTCCCACCTGATGACGGAGACTTGTGTTGCCTCCGAAACGTCGTACTTTATTGTTTTATTTCATTTTATGATTACTTTAATTAATTTAAATTTTACCTACGTGACTTTATCGAAAAAGAAAAAAAAACCTAAGAGTATGAATCCTTGCAGTCACAGAAGCTTCAAATCTAGAAATATCAAGTGCTGATTCTGCCCGATGCAAATCATACACTTATGTCACGCGGCGGTGTACAATGCATTGCCGTGTCTGCGCTGAGCTTTAACATAGGGGAGAGTGAGCGAGAGTACGGGCGGGTGAGCGAGCCAGCGAGCCAGAGGGCGAACGACAGAGTGATGGAGCGTGTGAGTGAATCTGTGAGATAGTAAAGTGAGTAAGTTAGAGAGTGGGCTGCGTGGATGAGTGAGGCGTCAATAGCTACGGGGTTGGATTGGACGAATGAGTAGTTGCGTAAAAAGCGATTTCGTGAGTCCTTGACCTCGGATCAAAGTCAGGAATTGAACTCGGCTTCGCAGGCAAATAACCGCGCCACCACTCATCCAGTTGATACAAGACAAAGATCCCCCGTATAGCCTCAACAGACTGTTGGGGCAAGTGCTGTTAGCGAGTAGCACCTGTGAAGGCCGGCACGGCACACGAGCTGGCCAACACCACGGCCAGGATCGCTTCAGATAATCGTCACCGGTGTTGTGCCGTGAGCGGGATTCGAACCCGGCGAGCCAGGTTCGTAGCGCAGCGCGCTAACCGCTGCACCACCGCTCCCCGCAGCAACACACACACTCACGTATACACCACAGACGCGTTCGCACTCTACTGACGGCTGCTCTGTGCTTTCAGTGTTCAGAGGCCTGCTTAAGGCGCGGCTCCGGCTGGAGCACGCATACCACACACACGTTGGTGATGTGCACGTCTTCTTCGAACGCTGGGGAGCCGGAAAGGCCCCTCTCTGTACCAGCGTGGACGGCACCCTCGTGGTGTTCACCTTCTGAAGCGCTCGCTCGTCACCGTGGCGTGCGCGATGACCACCACCACCACATGACTTTTCTTTTGTATTGTGCGCGGTGCTTTCAGCGCCACAGCGCGTCGATTTGTAGTGTTTATTTTCATTTGTTTGCTGGTGACTGTATTTCATATTGAAATCGCCTCCAGTTCTTTTGCTGCTGACGCAATAAAAGTTGTTTAAAAGTCAAAGTCTACTGCACGCTGTACACGGAGAGCCGCATACATTCACAGGGACACAATCGTATCCCTCGTTCTTGTCGGGTGTAATCGATCATTTCGGTGCCTCGCTGTCTCGCTCGCTGCGTCAATGTTTTAGTAATGAACCATCCGGGGACTGCTCTCTGCAGGGGTTTGGAGCTTTCATTTTCAAATCAGATGCTATTGGCCATATGCCGACCGTTGATGTGGATCAATGGCCATTTGCTATTCCATTATTTTATGATGGATAAAAACAATGTTTTATGTATGGACGCACGGACACGTATGTGTGTGTGTGTTCCTATATATAGTGGGGAGCGGTGGTGTAGCGGTCAGTGCGCAGCGCTATGAACCCGGCGACACGGGTTCGATTCCCGCTCACGGTGACCTACGTGACTTTACCGAAAAAAATCTAAGAATATAAACAAGAGGAGCTGGTGCAATGTGTAAACATCGCCACTGGAGTGACAAAGGCGGCCAAGTGCAGCGTGGACCAACCCACTCGCGCGTGTATATATATGGTGCGTTCCGTACGCAGTCATAAACACAAGGCTGTGATGTACCGAATATGGAACCCTTAGACTCTGTAATGCACATTAAAGCTGGAGTGTAATAATATTGCACGTGTAATAATATTGCACGTGTAACATTATTACACGGTGCACGTGTGACACGTTGCGAAAGGTTTGTGGTTCGAACCTATCAGCTGCCCTGATTAATACTCCGTCACAACACACAATGCAAAAACTCGATAGAAGTGCAATGTTTAGGGAAGGTAAACAACTTACTTAATCAGCTGCCCTGATTACACTGGTCAACAAACAAAAACACATTTTTTTCTGGCCTGGACTTTTGCAGCTGTTCTAGACTGATTTCAGGGTGCTGATTCCAAATCTGATCTCAGATTTGCTCTATCACATCTCATTTCATGCTATCCCCATTTTAATTGATTTTACCCGAAATTAACTCTGTCACTTACGATTGCAAGTTGTTGCGAGTCAGTGACTGCTTTAGTGTTGAAATATGGTGCTGCATTTTTAGAATAGTGTGTTTATAATATAATTTTATGTAGATATCCACATTTATTTAATATTTTTCTTCTGCAGTTTTTATTGAAAATGCAATATTTGATATCTCAAAAATCTGATGCGATAGACACAAACTGACGTCAGATTTGGAATCAGCACCCTCCAAAATTACCTTAAATCCGTTGGAATACCTTATGCCAGAAAAAGTGTGTTGACCAGTGTTATTACTCCGAGTCTAGCAACCGTAAATGCAAAAAATACAAGGACGTTAAAGATCTCCTGTGCGTGTCATTCGCAAAGAGTGACTCCATGTCAAGTCCAGTCCAAGCTCTCTCGCTCTCTCTTCGGTGTCGCGTCTCTAACGTGTAGCTCAGCCGGCCTTTCTTGCGCCTACTCGACGAGGTATTCTCACTTGAATTTATGCAGCATCGCGCCTAACATCGCCTGCCCGTGGGGTAATTCCCTAGTCGCTGAATTTGTTTAATCTATATCTGTGCAGTGTAAAAAAAACAAAAATGTGTTAGATTTATATATATAGCAGTGTCGTCGTCTTTCGTGCAAATTGCATCGCTCGCGATCCGCCAGGGAACCGCAGACACGGGCCGGAATGCAACAACAGGCGGTGAACCAACGCTACCAACAATTGCCCAAGTTCTGCGGTCCTTGACATATACACACACGAACACGTTTTCAGCCAACGAATGAGCGTTGCGTACGCGTGGCGGGAAACCGGAGCACTCGGGGAACACCCACGCGTGCGAGGAAGAAACGCTCGATCCCACACGGATGTAACAGATGGGGATTAGTCCGCACTCTTGCTGCACCGCCGTCTCCTTAGCGAGCCAGGGGTACGGGGCTCTGCCTCGAGTTTCCGCACAACGTCTGCGCAGTGATCCACCACCCTCATCGCTGTCGCCTCCACGGTGCTGGATTAGAGACCACGTGTGGAGACGCCACCACCACCACCATCACCACCACCACCGCCACCGCCTCCTCCTCCTTCGGCCATGGAGGTGTTTGGATGTATTTCGACGGAGCGTTCGGCACCGCGTACGCCAAGGTCACCATCAGCACTCATCGATCCACCGCTGGACAGAGGTCGCAAACGGGTTTTGATTTCTTACCCGTACCCGGCCGCACCAGGGTCGCAAACGGGTACCCGTACCCGTACCCTACCCGTACCCGACTGGGTACGGGTAGGGTACGGGTATCGGGTACCCGTTTGCGACCTCTGGGATGAAGCCATGTTGCAGGCGCGGGTGGGTTGATTCTAGGAACTTGAATTGTGAGAAGAGACAAGACGTTGGGAAATGAGTGACAAACGGTGACTCACCAGTGACTCACGGTCTACCCGTACCCATACCCGGCCGCACCAGGGTCGCAAACGGGTACCCGTACCCGGCCGGGTACGGGTAGCCGGGTATCGGGTAGGGTACGGGTATCGGGTACCTGATTGCGACCTCTGGGATGAAGCCATGTTGCAGGCGCGTGTGGGTTGATTCTAGGAACTTGAATTGTGAGAAGAGACAAGACGTTGGGAAATGAGTGACAAACGGTTACTCACCAGTGACTCACGGTCTACCCGTACCCGTACCCGGCCGCACCAGGGTCGCAAACGGGTACCCGTACCCGGCCGGGTACGGGTAGCCGGGTATCGGGTAGGGTACGGGTATCGGGTACCCGGTTGCGACCTCTGCCGCTGGATGAAGGCCTCCCCAATCCGTCACCATCTCTCACGCGGTCCTGCGACGCATGTAACAAAGGCAAAGAACACCCGTATAGCCTTAACAGACTGTATGGGCAAGTGCTGTTAGCGAGTAGCACCCGTGGAGGCTGCAACTGTGTCACACGAGGTGTGACTAGTCGTTAAGACAGAGTGTGCGCTTGTTACGGGCTGTGGTGGTGTGGTTATGGTGACAGGAGATCAGGTTGGAGTGGTTCACGAGGGGCTGGGGTAGGGGTGGTGGTAGGGGTAGTGATAGAGATAGGGGTGGTGATAGGGTTGGTGGTAGGGGTAGTGATAGAGATAGGGGTGGCGGTAGGGGTAGTGATAGGGGTAAGGGGTGGTGGTAGGGGTAGTGATAGGGGTAAGGGGTGGTGGTAGGGGTAGTGATAGGGGTGGTGGTAGGCGTAGTGATAAAGATAGGAGTGGTGATAGGATTGGTGGTAGGGGTAGTGATAGGGGTAGGGGTGGTGGTAGGGGTAGTGATAGGGGTAAGGGGTGGTGGTAGGGGTAGTGATAGGGGTGGTGGTAGGCGTAGTGATAAAGATAGGAGTGGTGATAGGATTGGTGGTAGGGGTAGTGATAGGGGTAGGGGTGGTGGTAGGGGTAGTGATAGGGGTAAGGGGTGGTGGTAGGGGTGGTGGTAGAGATAGGGGTGGTGGTAGGGGTGGTGATAGGGTAGGTGGTAGGGGTAGTGATAGGAGTAGGGGTAGTGATAGGGGCTGGTGCAGTGATAGAGGTTGGTGTAGTGATAGGGGTGGTGGTAGGGGTAGTGATAGGGGCTGGTGCAGTGATAGGGGTTGGAGTAGGGGTTGGTGCAGTGATAGGGGCTGGTGTAGCGATAGGGGTTGGAGTAGGGGTTGGTGCAGTGATAGGGGCTGGTGCAGTGATAGGGGTTGGAGTAGGGGTTGGTGCAGTGATAGGGGCTGGTGCAGTGATAGGGGTTGGAGTAGGGGTTGGTGTAGCGATAGGGATATTGCGACCGTGGCCGTGATAGGGATTGGGGGTAAATCTTGTCGTAGCTGGAGGGCGAGTGCAGAGAGGGCGTGCATGAGATCATCTACACAGCACAGTACTGTGTGTTTCGGGGTGTTTTTTTGTATCCAAAGGGATTCCACGGCTCGTGGCGACGCGGAACAAGGAGAACGATGACCACTCAGATGATTGAAATCGAGGGAATTCACTCTTTAGAGGGCGTACAGGCGCACTGCTGGTGGTGGGGCTCTAATAGTGGCTAGGAGATGTTAACTACCTCGCCTGGTATACAGGAGGTCGTGGGTTCGAGCCCGACCCTTACCCCTGTTGTCTCTCTCTCTCTCTCATCATCATCATCACGGTGGCAAATGATGTTAACTACCTCGCCTGGTCTACAGGAGGTTGTGGGTTCGATCCCGACCCTGACGCCTGCTGTACATTTGGAGTTGACGTGTCTCTCTCTCTCATCGTCATCACGGTGGCTAGGAGATGTTAACTACCTTGCCTGGTATACAGGAGGTCGTGAGTTCGAGCCCTATCCTTACCCCTGTTGTATAATTGGAGTTTGTGTGTCTGCTCTCGTCATCATCATCATCGTCACGGTGGCTAGGAGATGTCAACTACCTCGCCTGGTATACAGGAGGTCGTGGGTTCAATCCCTACCCTGACGCCTGCTGCTGTATATTTGGAGTTTGCGTGTCTCTCTCCCCGTGGTCTCGTGTTTTTTTCCCCGGATCCTCCGTCAGCTGTAAGCCAGTTCGTTGAGCTCCTCTCATCTGCGATTGGCAGCTCGCTTCCTCAAGCAAAAAAAACTTTCTTGTATAGCTCGGTAAGGCTTTACTTGGTGAAATGTTTTCGTGAGTTTTAATGAAGAGGGCATCATATTTGCAGGACAGCTGTCTGGCACGAAGTCGGTGTCACGCGACTCGTTGCGAACTTTGAGAAGAACACCGAGAGGACGCCCCCCCCCCCCCCGCGTGTCATCCTGAGAGTTGGCTGTTCGCAACGCAGTGGGAATATTATAATTGGGTGCAGGATGTGAGCCAACAGCAGAGAAAGGAACGTTTCACAAGGATCGCCTCGTCAGCCGCAATGGTTACGCAAGTACTGTGTAGCCCATACTTACATAATATTTATATATATGTGTGTGTGTGCATGGTGTCTGTGTGTGGGTGTAGTGGGAGCGGTGGTGTAGCGGTTAGCGCGCTGCGCTACGAACCCAGCGACCCGGGGTTCGATTCCCGCTGACGGCCATCAACACCCCAGTGACGATTATCTGACCCGGTCCTGTGCCTCCTCTAGGTCGACTCAGCCACAAATGAAAACCTGGTGCGGTGCCTAAAAAAACATCGGCACTAGGGAGACAAAGGCGGCCGGGCGTGGTGTTGGCCACCCACCCCCTCGTGTGCCGTGCCGGCCTTCGTAGGTGCTCGCTAACAGCACTTGCCCCAACAGTCTGTTACAGGCTACACGGGGGATCTTTGTCTTGTTTGTGTGGGTAAGACGTTAGCGTGCCGCGTTTACGAATCCCGGCGACCCCTGGGTCTCTCCTAGGTTGACTCGGCCGCAAACTAGTACCTGCTGCGGTGTGTATTCAACATCGCCACGAGGGAGACAAAGGCGGCCGGGCGTGATCCTGGCCACCCACACCCTCGTGTGCCCTGTCGGCCTTCATAGGGTGCTTGCTACTCGATCCCCAGCGGGTCAGTGCGCCGCATTGGTAACTCGAAAATCCTGGGTTCGAAACCAGCTACTGGAGCTCCGCTGTCTGTGAATTTACATTGATTCTCGAGCGGAGCGAGTCCGCTGGTGGTGTGAGCCAGGACACTGCATCAACCGTATGTGTGTGTGCGTGTGTGTGTGTGTGCGTGTGTGCGTGTGTGTGTGTGTATGTGTGTGCGTGTGTGCGTGTGTGTGTGCGTGTGTGCGTGTGTGTCTGTGTATGCGTGCGTGTGTGTGTATGCGTGTATGCGTGTGTGTGTTCGTGTGTATGCGTGCGTGTGTGTGTATGCGTGCGTGTGTGTGTGTATGCGTGTGTGTGTGTGCGTGTATGCGTGTGTGTGTGTGTGCGCGTGTGTGTATGCGTGTGTGTGTGTGTATGCGTGTGTGTGTGTGTGTATGCGTGTGTGTGTGTATGCGTGTGTGTGTGTATGCGTGCGTGTGTGTGTGCGTGTGCGTGTGTATGCGTGCGTGTGCGTGTGTATGCGTGTGTGTGTGTATGCGTGTGTGTGTGCGTGTATGCGTGTGTGTGTGTGTGCGCGTGTGTGTGTGCGCGTGTGTGTGTATGCGTGTGAGTATGCGTGTGTGTGTGCGAACTTCTTTCGCACCGTGCTAATCGGTTGGCTAAGTCCTTCGTCTTCCGAGTGGCGATGTGTTTTCTTGTTTACGTCACTGCGGGGAGAGCGAACCGTCGGCCGAGATCTCGGATCGCGGCGACCTCCTCCACCCCCCACGCCGCGTCCTCTCGCCCCGCGGTGTTCGTGCGCAGGGCACGAAGACCACAGAGACAGAGTCGTCCATGGGGGGGGGGGGGGGGTCCGGGGCAAACCCCACTGTGTACCCCCCCCCTCCCCCCTTTGCCTTCAAACTAAACTGGAAGCATTACGTCTGACACTGTGATGTCGAAGTGGGCCCCCCTCCTCCCCTCCTCCCCCCAAAGCGCGGGGCCCGGGGCAGTAGCCCCGACTGAGTGACAGAGAGAGTGAGAGAGAGAGTGAGAGAGTGATGGAGCGGGTGAGTGAGAGAGACAGTGTCTGAGTGAGAGAGTGATGGAGCGGGTGAGTGAGAGAGACAGTGTCTGAGTGAGAGAGTGATGGAGCGGCTGAGAGGGTGAGTGATGGAGCGGGTGAGTGAGAGAGAGAGCGTGAGAGATAGAGAGTGAGTGAGTGCGATAGAGAGCGAGTGAGTGAGAGAGAGTGTGTCTCAGTGAGAGAGTAAGAGAGTGATGGAGCGGGTGAGTGAGTGAGTGAGTGCGATAGAGAGCGCGACAGAGTGAGAGTGAGTGAGAGAGTGGGTGAGTGGGTGAGTGAGAGCGATGAAGCGGGTGAGTGAGAGCGTGAGTGAGTGCGACAGAGTGAGAGTGAGTGAGTGAGACTTCCCGCTGGGGTTCACGCGGGGTTCACGCGGTGGGTGCAGGGCTCACTGCCAGGGGCGCGCGGTTGAGCCGGCCGTCACGTGGACTTCTCTGAAGAGGGGCGGTTGTCCGAAACGTCGAGTGCAAACGAACCCGCTGTGGCTGTGCCGCACGTGGCCTGTAGTAACCCAGCATGGCGGAGACAGCAGCGGGGAGGGGTGTTGGAGGGTCACAGGAACGTTTGTGAACAACTCATTTTCTAACTATACTAAAACTAAACTATTGTTTTTATTTTAACAGGTAAGGCCCACTGAGCTATGTAGACTATTTTTCAGAAGCGATTTGGCTGGCACAAATGAGAGCTCAACGAACATGGCTTATCGGACATTTATAGCAGCCAAATCATCTGCTTGTTTGTGGAGGGGAAAAAAACGGAGGACCCGGAGAAAAATCCACGCGACCACGGGGAGAGAGAGACGCAAACTCCAAATATACAGCAGGCGTCAGTCAGGATCGAACCCACGCCCTCCTGTGTACCAGGCGAGGTAGTTAACATCTCCTAGCCACCGTGATGATGATGATGAGAGAGAGAAACGCAAAACTCCAAATAGACAGCAGCAGGCGTCAGGGTCGGGATCGAACCCACGACCTCCTGTATACCAGGCGAGGTAGTTAACATCTCCTAGCCACCGTGATGATGAGAGAGAGAGACACGCAAACTCCAATTATAAATATGCAGCAGCAGGCGTCAGAGTCGGGATCGAACCCACGTCCTCCTGTATACCAGGCGAGGTAGTGAACATCTCCTAGCCGCCGTGTCGCCCCTCTTCTGACGCCACGCGCCGCGTCTCTTGCTCCAGCCCGAGAGACGCTCGGGCCAAATCACTCGGTGGAGACATTCTCAGTCCCCGGATGATGGGTCCCCGGCGCTGAGCGACCTACTTGCTGTACTGCGTCGCTTATCGTGCCGTGTGCGAGCGATCGCTGGCGGTGAGCTCAGTGGGTTGTTAGCGAACGCAGCTGCTTCTCCCGCTAATTGGGGCAATCTTCGCCCCACAAAGCACGAAATTAATTAATTTATGTATCGAACTGTGAGAGCGAGCGAGAGAGAGAGCGAGTCTGTTTAGTGTGTGACTGCGTGTCTGTGTGTGTTATGTGTGCGGCTGTCTGTGTGGCTGTGTTCTGTATGGAGCTTTCTGTGCGTCTGTTGATGTGTTCTTTGTTTGGGTGTCTGTGCGTCTGTGCGCCTTCGCTAACAGCACTTGCCCCAACAGTCTGTTAAGGCTATAAGGGGGATCTTTGTATTTGTGTGTGTGTGTCGATTCCTGCTCACAGCCAACACCAGTGACGATTATCTGCACCGGTTCTGGGCCTCCCCTAGGTCGACTCAATCTAAAAACGAGTACCTGGTGCTGTGTGTGAACATCACCACTAGGGAGACAAAGGCGGCCGGGCGTGGTGCCGGCCACTCACCCCCTGGTGTCGGCCTTCATCGGTGCGACTCGCTAGCAGCACTTGCCCCCACAGCCTGTTAAAGGCTACACGGGGAATTTTGTCTTTGTCTCGCGCGTCTGGAGGCCTTGTCTACGATCCAGCCTGGGAGGGAGGAGGAGGCAGGAGGAGGGAGCAGGGGAGAGGAGGGGAGAGCAGGAGGGAGCAGGAGGGAGGAGGAGGGAGGAGGAGGGAGCTGGAGAAGGGAGGAGGAGGGAGGAGGAGGAGGGAGGGAGGGAGGAGGAGGAGGCAGGGAGCAGGGGAGAAGGGGGGAGCAGGAGGGAGGAAGAGGGAGGAGGAGAGAGCTGGAGAAGGAAGGAGGAGGGAAGAGGAGGAGGGAGGGAGGGAGGGAGGGAGGAGGAGGAGGGAGGAAGGAGGAGGGAGGGAGGAGGAGGAGGGAGGAGGAGGGAGCAGGGGAGAAGAGGGGAGAGCAGGAGGGAGGGAGGAGGAGGCGGGAGGAGGAGGGAGGTGGAGGGAGCTGGAGAAGGGGGGAGGAGGGAGGAGGGAGTAGGAGGAGGGAGGTGGAGAGTGTAGGAGGGAGCAGGAGGGAAGAGGAGGAGGTAGCAGAGGAGGGAGCAGGAGGGAGCAGAAGGGAGGAGGGAGGAGGAGGAGAAGGGAAGAGGAGGTAGCTGGAGGGAGGGAGCAGGAGGGAGGAGGTGGAGGTAGCTGGAGGGAGGGAGCGTGGAGAGTGGTGGTGGGGGGGGGGAGGCGGGATTAGGGAGGTGGTCCGCGTCGATGGAAAGGTCACTCCGCAGCACGCGTAAGCCACGCTCCCTGGGGAACCCCTCTAAAATAACTAAACTCGCGTCGCTCTCACAATGAACATGGGACCCGCACAAAGCGCGCGCGTGATCGAGCGCGCGTGCGCGTGCGTTTGCGTGCGCGCGCGTGGGGAGCGGTGGGTGCAGTGGTTAGCGCGTCGCGCTGCAGCCTCCGACGACCCGAGTTGGATTCCCGCTCACGGCACAACGTCGGTGACGAATATCTGAACCGGTCGTGGGACACCCCCTAGGTCGACTCAGCCTTAAGTATTTGAGTATCCTGGTGTGGTGGGGAGACAAAGGCGGCCCGGCGTGGAAATGGCCACCCACCCCGTGTGCCATACTGGCCTTGACAGCTACTCGCTAAGGGCACTTGCCCCAAAAGTCTGTTAAGGCTATACGGGGGATCTTTGTATTTGTGTGTGTGTCGATTTCCGCTCACGGTCAATACCAGTAACGATTATCTGAACCGGTCCTGGGCCGCCCCTAGGTCGACTCAATCTCAAAAAGAGTACCTGATTTATTTATTTATTACCTACGTGACTTTAGCGAAAAAACCTAAGAGTATGAATCCTTGCAGTCACGAAAGCTTCAAATCTAGTGTGTAAACATCACCACTAGGGAGACAAAGGCGGCCGGGCGTGGTGTTGGCCACCCATCCCCCTCGTGTACCGTGGCGGCCTTCATAGGTGCTCGCTAACAGCACTTGCCCCAACAGTCTGTTAAGGCTACACGGGGGATCTTTGTCTTTGAGCGTGCGTGAGTAAGGGTGCTGCGTGTTGAATCTGCATAGCCAATTTGTAATTTGCGGGCGAGTGGATAGAGGGGTGGTACCAAGGCTGTAATTACCTCTCCCCGAGTGATTGCTCGAGCAAGGGGAGACACTCGCCGAGGTTAATTGGAGTCTCTCCCGCACATGGCAGGCATCTCACACAGGGCGGACGAGGTGGGAGCTTCTTCATCGTGATAGCGAAGTTTCGTGCCGCCAAACTCACGATGGGATCTCTCGCCCCCAGCACGCACGTGGTCCAGACTCATCACCCCCCCACCGCGTCTCCCCCCGACACCACAATCCATCTCCCGTTGGCTCCCAATCCAACCCTCGGATCGATTTCACGATCGTCCCTGCCTGCCTCTCCCCTCTCATCTTACCCCGCTCTCCCTCCACGCACTCTCCTACCTCTCCCCTCCCCTCTCATCTCACTCTACTCCCCTCCACACACTCTCCTGCCTCTCCCCTTTCATCTCACTCTACTCCCCTCCACGCACTCTCCTGCCTCTCACCCCTCTCATCCTCATCTCACTCTACTCCCCTCCACGCACTCTCCTACCTCTCCCCTCTCATCTCACTCTACTCCCCTCCACGCACTCTCCTACCTCTCCCCTCTCATCTCACTCTACTCCCCTCCACGCACTCTCCTGCCTCTCACCCCTCTCATCTCACTCTACTCCCCTCCACGCACTCTCCTGCCTCTCACCCCTCTCATCTCACTCTACTCCCCTCCACGCACTCTCCTACCTCTCCCCTCTCATCTCACTCTACTCCCCACCACGCACTCTCCTACCTCCCCCCTCTCATCTCACTCTGCTCTCCCTCCACGCACTCTCCCACCTCTCATCTCACTCTGCTCCCCCTCCACACACACTCTCCGCTCCAGCAAATCAAACCTTTTCTGCTTTCGCGAACAGCACTTGCCCCAAAAACGTCTGTTGAGGCTCTACGGGGTGGTTCGACCTTTACCTTTAGATTGTTGCATTTTATTTTCCGCGACCGTGAGAGGCGTTCGGGGCAGCGGGAGGAGATTCTGAAACTCGCTCACTCACTCACCTGCTCGCTCACTCTCTCACCCATCATCTCGCTCTCCAACTCACTCAATTGTCCGCCCGCCCGCCCGCCCGCCAGCCGCGCGCTCGCCGTATTTTTAGCACGCACGCCGCGAGATCACGGGCAATGAAGGATGATGTCGCGTGGACGAGACGGTAGCAAGACAATTAATCGTGGCCCCCGCCCCGAGGGAGATCGCCGCACGGCGCAACGCGCGCGCAGAGGAACCCGGCGAGAGGTCGCGCGCCTTCGCTTGGGAGGTGGACTCCAGAGGTTTGGTGGACGACTCCGGAGGTTTGGTGGACGACAACTCCGGAGGAGGTGGCGGGCTACAGCCGGCCGCAAATTCTTACGCGTTTTGAAAAAAAAATGTTGGGGAAGGGGGGGGGTGTTTTTGTTGTTGTAACAATGGGAGCTGACATTTGTCACCCTCCCCCCTTCACCCCCTCCCTTTACTGGACATCTGTGAAAAAATTAACCCGTAAAAACAAAGTTTTTCACTATAAATCCTTTATATGCGTGGCGGCTAGAGTCCTCTCGTCCTCTGGCTTGAGATGGCTGCCACCTATGGGTCAGATGATTGCCTGCCACCATTAAGCAATTGGTAATTAAATATTTTAAAAAATTCCTAAAAAGTGTAAAATTTTGGAGAAAAAATTTTCACGAAAATAAATTGTCACGCACAACGAGTCTGTGTGCAAAAAATGTCAGCTCGATTGGATCACGGGAAGTGGGTTAAAAAACGACCGAAAAATGTGCACGGTCGTAAGCGCGCAAGCGTGCAAGCAAGTGAACTTAATATAAAGGATTTAAAAGAGCTTCATAGCTCGACGGGTTGCCTCCAGTTTACATCAATCTGATTCTGAGCCACGGTGCCTTGCTACCTCATCTCCTTTAGTCCTGCACCCCCCCCCCCAACCACCCCCCCCACCCATAATTGCTATGCTATTTAAATAAAAACAACAATTTTATAAACCTTGGCCACAATATCTGGACTTGTCTTCATATAACAATGCATAGATTTCTGTTTATGTGATTGTGGTTATGGTTGTACTTTATTAATCCCTAATCTCTGCCATTACATACAAAGAAACAAGAAAAGGTAAATACGTAAAAACACAGCAATGTAATACAATACACTATTAGACATTATTGTAACAAATAAAAAAAAGTCCATCCCATGTGTTAGTGATTTTTAAAATATTTTAGGCAAAAAATGGCTGGAAATTCGTTTTCAAATTTAGATTTTTTTTTTCAAACACACACTCAAACACAAACACACACACACACACACTCAAACACACACTCAAACACACACTCAAACACACTTAAACACACACAAACACACACTCAAACACACACACAAAACACACACTCAAACACACACACACTCGCGTGGCGTAGCGTCGTGGTGTCGTGGTGGCGTTACGCAGCCGCCCCGTGATGATGCTCGCTGCTTCTCGGATGTGGTACTCTTTGATATACGTGACTTTAGCGACAGAACCAAGAAGATGATGGTGATGTTGATGGTGGTGATGTTGCGGATGTACCTGCATAATGAGGAAGTGGGAATGTCCACGTTGATGTTGATGATGCGGGATGGTGAAAAATGAACCCCATCACCCCCACCGTTGGATCTGCGGGTAATGTTTCATTCGTTCGATGCCAGCTCTGAGAATTTCAACAACAAGTGCGGGTTGACTGTCACGTCAACAGCGCGCTTGGGGTTGGGCACCCCCCTGTACCACCCTCCTCGCGACGCCCCTTGGCACCTCCGCGGCAGATGGCACATCAGATGGCGCATCAGCCAGCCACACTCGCGGAGGACGTGGTGGCAACTTCCTCCTCCACCTTTGTGGCTCTGTGGCCACATGTAGTTTGGGCCAAGGGGTTTCCCCTTAAGCTCCCCCCCCCCTCCCCAAAGACCTCACAGACATTCTGTGGAAATTTACAGCCTTAATCCTGGGGAGGGAGGGGGGCAGATCGCATCGTCTTGTTCCCCCCCCCCCCCGTGTTTTATTGTTTGATGGTTTTAAAGATACAAAAATCCCCCGTATAGCCTGCACAGACTGTTGGGGGTAAATGCTGTTAGTGAGCACATGTGAAGGCACCACTCCCGGCCGCCTTTGTCTCCCCAGCGGCGATGTTTACACACCGCACCAGGTACTCGATCTAGGGGGGGGGGGGCTCAGGACCGGTTCAGATAATGGTCACACTGGTGTTGGCCGTAGAGTTGGAATCGAACTCTTGATCGCTGGGTTCGTAGTGCATCACCCTAACCGCTTACAACAACGCTCCCCACAACACACACACAGGCAAATATCCCCCGTGTAGCCTCCACAGACTTTTAGGGCAAGTTCTGCGAGCGAGCACTCACTTAAGGACGACACGGCACACACGAGGGGGTAGTGTGGTCAACGCCACGTCAGGTACTCGTTTTTTAAAAGACTGAGGCGACCTAGGGGAGGCTTTGTACCTGTTCAAATATTTTTCCTGAGCAGGAATAGAACTCTGAGAGCACCGGCTTCGTAGCGAAGTGGGCTAACAACAACAACACTACCACTCCCCAAACAAGAAAAACAACATTCCCCGTAGATCAATATCAAGACTGTTGGGGCAAGTGCTGTTCACGAGGGACCTATGAAGGCTGCCACAGCACACGAGGTGGATGGGTTATGAGCACCACGCCCGGCCGCCTTTGTCTCCCTAGTGGCGATGTTTACACACCGCACCAGGTTTACTTATTTGAGGCCGAATCGACCTAGGGGAGGCCCAGGGCCGGTTCAGATAACGATAATCGTCGCTGGTGTTGGCAGTGAGCGCGAATCAAATTAGGGTCAGTAAATGTGTTACGTGTGTGGGAGGAGGGGGAGGGGTGGCTAGCTGTGATACACGCGGCTCAGAAGGAGAGTGAACTTGGGTGGGACACAGAGACGCGTGGTGGTGTAGGGCCCACCCCAGCAGAGCCAACCCAGCAGGCCCCATCCCAGCAGGGCCAACTCCAGCAGGGCCAACCCAGCAGAGCCCATCCCAGCAGAGCCAACCCCAGCAGGCCCCATCCCCAGCAGGCCCAACCCCAGCAGGGCCCATCCCCAGCAGGCCCAACCCCAGCAGGCCCCAACCCAGCAGGGCCCAACCCAGCAGGGCCCAACCCAGCAGGACCCAACCCAGCAGGGCCCAACCCCAGCAGGGTCCAACCCCAGCAGAGCCCATCCCCAGCAGGCCCCAACCAAGCAGGGTCCAACCCCAGCAGGGTCCAACCCCAGCAGGGCCCAACCCAGCAGGGTCCAACCCAGCAGGGTCCAACCCCAGCAGGGTCCAACCCAGCAGGGTCCAACCCAGCAGGGTCCAACCCCAGCAGGGTCCAACCCAGCAGGGTCCAACCCAGCAGGGCCCAACCCAGCAGAGCCAACCCCAGCAGGGCCCCACCTTTAGCGCCGACTTTTGCTGTGGGGGAATCGAGAGGGGAGGGGTGGGGGGTGGCCCTGCATCGGGCCACGCGTGGGGCCGGTGCAGGCCACGCGGACGCTGTCCCGCTTGGGGACGAGGGTCATCCCACTGCTGCTGCTGCTGCCCGACAGTAATTGGCACCGCCAAGGCTCAGAGCTGAATGCTACACTCCACGTGGCAAATCCCCAGGGCGGACACGTGTGTGTGTGTGTGTGCTCGTGTACCTATCGCTATGTGTGTGTGATATGCAAATTATTTTGTCAAGACGCTCTTCGCCCCTCCATCCCAGCATAAATAGTCGCTCCAAGCCTGGAGCGTGCCATTCAGACTCTGCCTTCTCGACAGACCTGTTCTCCACCTGAGGACGGCTGCTTGCGTTGTGGCGGAAACGTCGTGAGAATTATTTTATTATGTTTTATTTTTTATTATTTTATTATTTCCCTTCTACGTGACTTTACCGAAAGAACCAAGAAGATGTGTGTGTGTGTGCTCGTGTACCTATAGCTATGTGTGTGTGCACGTGTGCGTGTGCGCGCGCGCAGTCAACATCGCCATCCCTTTGTGTGTGCCGCACCGGCCTTCGTACGTGCTACTCGCTAACAGCACTTGCCAACAGCACTTGCCAACAACACCGCCTGTCAAGGCGGTACGGGGCGGGAGTGGAGGCGGTCTTTGGGGGACGTCTTTCGCTCTGTGTGGACGCGTGGTTGACCCTTCGTGTACGAGCTGCCCCGGGCACAGCGAATTCCGTGAGATTTCCCGATGCGCGGTTGTCCACGGGGCTCAGCGTTTGGTTTGTCTCGAGCCAGAGTGAGCGGCAAACTCTGAAACCATCGACGATGACCTCTCCGCTGCTGGCCGTTGATGTCACCACCAAAGCCCTGGTTGCTGCGTTAGGCCATTGCTGCCTTCCTCCTGATAGAGCCATCTGACCTCTTAAGGTCAAACGCAGTCGGCAGGATCTGATCCGAGGTCTCCCCCTTGGCCACCACTCCACCGCCCGTCTCGGTCACCCTTCCTCCCACATCCTGCATCCTGTCCCGCCCATCACAACCTCCTCCCGTTCCTGATTACATCCACATCACTTGCCACTCTCTAATATAAACGTCCGAGTTGCTCGCCCTATTCTCCTCCATCCTGCACACGTTTCCAATTGTCTGCAAATGTACGGTCACTTTTCCATGCACCACACATTGGTAAGACACACACACACACAAGACAAAGATCCCCCGTATAGCCTGCAACAGACGTTTGGGACAAGGGCCGTTAGCGAGTAGCAACTACGAAGGCATGCACGGCCACACGATGGCAAGCACCACGCCCGGCCGCCTTTGTCTCCCCAGTGGCGATGTTTACATACAGCACCAGGGACTAATTTGAGGCTGAGTCGACCTAGGGAAGGCCCAGGACCAGTTCAGATAATCGTCACCGGTGTTAGTGGCCGGAATCGAACTCGGGTCACCGGGTTCGTAGCGCGGCACGCTAATCACTACACTACCGCTCCCTCACACGTGCGCACAAAGACAAAGATCCCCCGTATAGCCTGTAACAGACTGTTTGGGTCAAGTGCTGTTAGCGAGCACCTATGTGCGCGAGCACACACACACGTGCACCGATACCCGCCATTCGCCACTCATTGACGGTGTCGTCACCACGGTGCCTGTGCCAGGCTAGGTGCACTTTGAGGCCACGTGCCATTGTCGAGGGCTCGCTGGCAAGGAGGTCACGGGACAGACCCAGCAGGGGGCCGTGGTGCGGCTGACTGAGATGACTGGCAAATGCACCAGCTTGTACCCCCCTCTCCCCATACTGTGGCAACTTGCTGCATTTTTCCACACGCACGCGCGCGCGCACGCAATCACTGGGTATAGAAGTTATATTCTTAGGTTTTTTCGGTAAAGTCACGTAGGTAAAAAATTAAAATGAATAAAAGTAAAATAAAAAATAAAATAAAAATCACGACGTTTCGGACGCTTCCACCTGAAGACGGAAGCTTGTGTTGCCTCCGAAACGTCGTGATTTTTATTTTATTTTTATTGTACTTTCATTACTTTAACATTTTTACCTACGTGACTTTACCGAAAAACGCTAAGAATATGAATCCTTGCAGTCACGAAAGCTTCAAATCTGGTATAGAAGTTGTTTCTTTTTTAAGACGACTTGGAGTACGAGACACAGGGAATGGAGGAGTTGTGAATGTTCGGATCGCCGTGCGTTTGTCCGCGGACGGAGCGTGACGATCAAACCCGGCGCGTTCCGAGTGAACTCGATGATGGTGGTGGTGGGGGGGGTGGTGGTCACGGAATTCACGACCGCTAGGCCGCTGCACTTCTCGCAACAGACAACAACCACGCTGTGGAACAAAGACTGCCGTCTGCAACGCTCTTCCTTCCGATATTGGGAAGCCCGCTGGAGCTGCTATGCACTTTGAAATCATCATCTCGATTGAAAGCTCGTTCCTTTCGAGCTGCTTTAGTTTGTTGTCCTTTCACAAGCACCTCCGATTCGCACGGTTGGCCGTGTACGGTGCGAAAGAAGTCCAACATGTATACGTGATGGTGGTGATGTTGAGGAGGTTACCTGCATGATGAGGCGGTGGATGATGTTCACGTTAATGGTGGCGATGTTGATTATGCGGCCGTCTGGAACGCTCTTCCTTCCGATGTTGGGAAGCCCGCTGGAGCTACAACGCACTTTTAAATGATCTGGATTGAAATCCCATTTCTTTAGAGCTGCTTTTCGTGTTTAGTTTGTGCCCCCCCCCCCGCACCTTCGATTAGCACGGTGGGCTACGTAGAGTTGCGACAGAAGTTCGAGATACATCGATTGTAATGGGGGCACCTCCAGTGCCAGCTGTCCCTGTGCGGCAAGCATGCCTTTGGTTCCTTAGAACTCGCCTCTCCGCACGTTGATGCCATTTCCATAACATGCCAAGCCATTGCCTTTAAACGGCAATGGCAATTAACAAATACACAAACAATCGCAAGGCACCGATCGTCGCTGCCCTTTGGGCGATGAGCGTTCAAGATTCCCCAACAATGAAACTTATTCAGCGATTGAACAAAAACAAACACAACCCGATGAAACTGTTTTGCATAAAAACAATGAAGCAGCGGATTGTCCCGCTGCCTCCCGTGGACGGCTCAAGGCGAGTGGATTAAGCGCACGGCGGGGGGATTACGCAGCGCGCGCGCGCACACAGACACACGCACACACACAGACGCACACACACACAGACACGCACATAATACACACACACGCGCGCACACACACACACGCGTGCGCACAGACACACACGCACGCGCACAGACACAGACACACACGCGCACAGACACACACACACGCACACACACAGACACACACGCGCACAGACACACGCGCGCGCACACAGACACACGCGCGCACGCACACACACACGTGCACACACACACATGTGCACACACACAGATACACACGCACGCACACAGACGCACACACGCACGTGCGCACACAGACACACGCACAGACGCACACAGACACACACACGCACGCACACACACACGTGCACACACACGCGCACAGACGCACACAGACACACATGCGCGCGCACAGACACACACGCGTGCGCACAGACGCACACACGCACACAGACGCACACACGCACGCACACAGACGCACGCACACAGACACACACACAGACGCACACGCACACACACACATAGACGCACACAGACGCACACACAGACGCGCACACGCGCGCGCACGCCGAGCGAGCGAGCCACTTTAATCCCCGGCGCGGAGAGACCGCGAGATAGCGACGTCGCCTCCTCTCTCTGCAGGGAAATGTCAGCCGAGGGCTGGCCAAGTCGCATCTCGCCCTTGGAGGAGGAGGAGCAGAGATGGGTGGCAGTGCGCCTGTGTGTGTCCACTGACGATTATCTGAACCGGTCCTGGGCCTCCTCTAGGTCGACTCTGCCTCAAATGAGTACCTGGTGCGCTTGTGTAAACATCGCCACTGGGGAGACAAAGGCGGCCGGGCGTGGTGTTGGCCACCCCCCACCCCCTCGTGTGCTGTGATGGCCTTCATAGGTGCTGCTCGCTAACAGCACTTGAGGCTATGCGCGTTGGACGCACGCGCTATTTGTGCTGCTAATTTGGCGGACGCACGCAAGTATACTGGATGTGGGGTGCCGAGTCGCCGGCGCAGACACACAGCCCCGGCCAAAATGAAGCCGTGCACGTGATTACAGTGTATGTGTGTGTCTGTGTACACGGTAGGGTGGTTTACATGAAGCGGACCACAAGTCACAGCGGTTACAAAGGTGGATCACTGAGCAATCGCCACTAGTTACCATTCTTATACCATCACTGGCCATTTGTAGATGTAGCATTGACCGACGATGGCTTAATATCAACATCGTCATCATCATCAGCCACGGGCAATCCACTGCTGGATGAAGGTCTCTCCGCAAGCCGACGCCGTCACCTCTCGTGATCCTGCGGTGCAAATGATCCATCCGGCACCTGCAGCGCACAGTCCGGTTTCATCGTTCCATCTCCAGTCGGACGCGTTCCATGCCTCGGCCGTCGCTCCGTTGTTGTTCTTCGCGGTCCCGCTGTCGATCGCCAATCTTCCAGACGCGTTTCTTGCGCGAGGCCAATCGTTCGGAGCGTATGTTTTGACCGACGTGGTTTTACAATGTGGCAGTATAAAAAAAAACGTAAGTACGTTTAAGTGTTCGACGTTTTATTGCTGCGTTTGAAAGGTTTGATTCGTACCAAATGTGCGTGTGTTTTTTTCGTCTCGCTTGGCCCACATCAGAGTGCGCTAACTGCTGCGCCTACCGCTCGATTACCCCCATCAGTCCCATCGATCCATGGGCGCCGTGGTGGCTAGGAGATGTTAACTACCTCGCCTGGTATACAAGAAGTTGTGTATTTGATGCCGACCCTGACGCCTGCTGTATATTTGGAGCTTGCGTCTCTCTCTCATCATCATCATCACGGTGGCTAGGAGATGTTAAATACTTCGCCTGGTATACAGGAGGTCGGGTGTTCGATCACGACACTGACGCATGCTGCTGTATATTTGGAGTTTGCGTGTCTCTCTCTCATCATCATCATCACGGTGGCTAGGAGATGTTAACTACCTCGCCTGGTATACAGGAGGTCGTGGGTTCGATCACGACCCTGACGCAAGCTGTATATTTTGACTTTGCGTGTCTCTCTCCCCGTGGTCGCGTGGATTTTCCTCGGCGCCCTCCGGTTTTTTCATCCACATTGAGAATCAACATCACGTGTTTAGAGCATTTGGCTGCTGTACATTTCCACGTGACCGCAAGGCACTTCGTTGAGCTATCATTTGTGGCCAAATCGCTTCTGGGGGGGAAAAAAAAGAAGAGATATGGAGTACCCGATAAAAAAATTTCACCAGGCCTGACCTGATGAAATAAAATAAAAAGTATATCGTTAAATTTCGATTTAAAGCTTTCGTGACTGCAGGGATTCATCTTCTTGGTTCTTTCGGTAAAGTCACGTAGAAGGGAAATAATAAAATAATAAAAATAAAACATAATAGAATAATTCTCACGACGTTTCGGCCACAACGCAAGCAGCCGTCCTCAGGTGAAGAACAGGTCTGCCGGGAAGACAGCGTCAGACGCTGTCTTCCCGACATTATTTTATTATTTCCATTCTACGTGACTTTACCGAAAGAACCAAGAAGAGGAGTATTTCGTTAATTCGCTAATAATGTCCACGCGCCTCCCGGTACCCAACGAGTAAGCTCCGTGCTGCTATAAACGACGCGAACAGCAGATGTCACTGTGGGGCTAAACCTCGTGTGGTCACACCCGCGTGCAAAAGGGCCGTCCATAAATGACGTCACGCACCTAGAGGGGGTGGGGGGGAGGTCAGACATTTGTGACGATGTGTGACGAGGGGAGGGGGGGGGTTGAGAAATGTGACGTCACGTAAAAATGCGCAACTTTAAATCAATATGGAATTGTTATAACAACACTAAATTTCGATTTAAAGCTTTTGCGTTGTGGCCGAAACGTCGTGAGAATTGTTTTATTATGTTTTATTTTTATTATTTTATTACTTCCCTTCTACGTGACTTTACCGAAAGAACCAAGAAGACAACACTAAATGTTTATAACGACACTCCTACAACATCAGAGTGCAGCGCCGCATTAAATACGCACTACAATGACAATAGTTTAAAGCGATTTGCAGCATGTTTTACTTTCAAAATGGAAATATGGTTTTGGGGGGTGGGGGGCAGAGCTTTGTGACGTCATATTTGAGTGGGCGTCTGACTTTTTGTGACGCCGTGTGACGAGGGGGGGAGGGGGGTCAAAAATCGTCCAAAATCGCGTGACGTCATTTATGGACGGCCCCAAATTCGTCACCCGCTAGCTCTCACCCTCCCCTCCCCATCCAGCCCCTCCCTCCCCACCCAGCCCCTCCCTTCACGACGGACGGACGGACGGACACAATAATCCCATGTGGGCTGGTGGAACCAGGTGGTTCCTACCAGTACATATTCTGATTCTGACAAAACCTGCCTGGATGAGCGACCAGCGTACGTAACAGTTGGCCGACAGGCTGCAGCGCGAGCGGCAACCTCCATCGTTGTACTGCACTTCTGTGTCCTCCACGCACACCCCTTGTGCCTTCCCCATCCGGCAGTGGCGTCGACACACCGAACGGGGGGGGGGGCAAATCGTGCCTCCCGCTTACCCACCCTTACCCCCCCTTACCCCCCCCCCTTCCCCTAGCAGGCTTTAGCTCGACATCATGAATCGCAAATCCTCATTGTTTGGCGTTTAATTCACAAGCGTGTCCCCTTGCCAAGCCCGACTCAGCCACGAATATCAACGGCAAAAAGCGTCGTTCATATTTGATGTTGCGATCTCGAGACTTTGTGTTCGTTTATGTGGGGGGGTTGGTGGGGGGGGGTTGTGTGTGTGTTTGTGTTGTTGTATGCGTTTAAATGAATGCTTCAATCCGTGGATGGGTGAGGGCCATGTGGGGGTCGTTTGGCCATACTTCACCACGATGGCCATTGCGGGTTGGTGGATGGATGGGTTGGTTAGTGGGTGGATGGATGGGTTGGTTAGTGGGTACGTGCGTGGGTGGGTGGGTGGATTGGTGGGTGGGTCGATGACTTGGGTGCGTGCCTGCGTGCGTGTGTGCGTGGGTGGGTGGGTGGGTGAGTTAGACCCAGGATCGGATCCTGGTTTAACCACAGCTTGGCGACTCAAACCTGGGCTTGAACCCAGCGGTGCCGGCTCAGCATCTCTGACTCCTGGACCACCCGGAAACTTTGAGTGGCAAACACCAAAAATATCTATAAACGGCTGCTTTGCGAGCCCTTGTTTATCTGCTGAATAGAAAAGTGCTAATTTGCACATTCATATTCTAATTAGATTTTCTATGTTCACAACAGAGGGGCTTGTAATTATTTGTGTTTAGGAATGATTAGGATTAAATGCAAAGTTTATTTAAATAAATGTCATTCCTCATGCCCCCAACCATTACTATTCATGCGCGGATTGTGGATTCGGAATCTGCTATGCATAATGCATTACGCTATCAACATCCAAGCAATGGGATTATGTTGTGGATATTACTCTAATAACCATTATCATCGCCACCACCACCACCCACACCACCCCCACCCCCACCACCCCCACCCCCCCACCACCCCCACCACCCCCACCACCACCACCCCCACCACCCCCAACCCCACCACCACCCCCACCACCCCCACCACCCCACCCCACCCCCCCCCCACCACCCCCACCACCCCCCCACCCCCACCCCCACCACCCCCACCCCAACCACCCCCCCCAGTGAACACCCACGTGACACAGTGAACACCCACGTGACGTTCACGTCCTCGCTATCCAAGGAACCCACGTCGTGGATGCCAGTAGCGGCCACATCCATGGATGTACAGCCTCACAACGCGCCACCGCTACCCGAAATATGTCTTGGCCGTACACGTGAAGAACACTGCTCTGGGTGTTGTGCCCCTTCCCGCAAAGACAATGGTCGAGATTAACATTCACGTTGGTGGAGCGGTGGCGCGGCGGTTAGCGCACTGCGCGACTGGCTGACGTCAATGATGTCTGACCACTCTCCCCCCTCACCCTCTCTTCCTTCATCGACCCGCACTGACCAGAGCGGTGAAGTATGGTCAAACAATCTCCGTGACTGACGTGGCGTGGGAGGAGGCCTTGGTCCAGCCATGGAGAGACACAAGAGCTGTACATTGAACATCACGAGACTCAGGTTGCGAGTACGAATACCGGTCTGGGTTGGTTCTGGCTCAGCCAATTATCTTTGCAGGGTCGTGAAAACGGGTACCACACTCTGGGAAGTTAAGCGGCTGTTGCATATGGAGAGCATCTGTCCTGCCGTAATAATGGAGAATTTCTATCACTAGCTCAGGGACGGAAGATTATTGCTGTTCCGTGCTCATTTGAGTGGGAAATCACCGTGCATTATTGAGCGTCGGCATTAAATATTGAACTTTCTCAGCTTTGTTCGTCTGTGAGTCTGTCAGTCAAAGCTCTCGAGCGACGCGCGTTGTGCGGACAGGCGGAGGCTCATTCGGATTCTGACCAGAAGGGAATCAACGACCGGACTGTATTGATTGTGAGCTATATTTGACCCATGACCTGTAACCTTTGACCTACATCATAACACTTTTTTCATGCTATCCACTGTTTAGAAATTTTCGAAGCATCTCTCTGCAATATATTTTTTGAGCTTAGAATTGGAAATTGTTTTCAAAAAAATTACAGAGTAGATAAGCAGACAATATTAAATGTTCCCTGCAAATAGCTGTCGCTGCAACACCGACAAATTTCACGACAGTTTCTTACAAAACCTATGGGCCACGCAGCCTTTAGCGAGTGTATCATTTCATCAGCATTGATTCCAGGACGAGCCAAACTCTGCGTCGGTTTCGACACTCAGTGGCTCATCAGCAGATTCAGGCTTGATTTGATCAACTCTTTCTAGATTTGAAGTTTTCGTGACTGCAAGGATTCATATTCTTTGGTTATTTCGGTAAAGTCACGTAGGTGAAAAAAATTAAATAAAAATTAAGAGAAAAAAAATATCTATTTATTTATTATTTTTGGATTATTTTTATTTTTAAATCCTTTTTATTAAGTTCACTTGCTTGCTTGCGCGCTTACGACCGTGCAAATCTTTCGGTCGTTTTTTAACCCACTTCCCGTGATCCAATCAAGCTGACATTTTGCACACAGACTCGTTGTGCGTGACAATTTATTTTCGTGAAAAAAATTTTCCTAAATTTTCCACTTTTTAGGAATTTTTTTTTTCATATTTAATTTAAAATACCAATGTGATAAAAATGAAACTCTTACTCAATAAAAACAGAAATGAATAATACAATAAAACCGATGCCACGCATATAAAGGATTTATAGTGAAAAACTTTGTTTTTACGGGTTAATTTTTTATTCTCTCCACTCGCCCCTCCACTCCTTCCCGTCCCTCTCCTACTCATTCGTGATGCCTCGAAGTGCCCCTCTATCGCTGCCACTCGTGAACTCGATACGTTGTAGCACTCCCTCTGTGTCAACTACATCATTCCCTTCCGCGTCACCGTGTTGTAAGCTGTCATAGAGCGCCTCGTGAGTGAAGGCGCGCTCTGTATACAAATGTAAATGATTATTACTATTAAAGCACCGAATTGCATTAGGGGCCGTCCATAAATGACGTCACGCACCTGGGGGGGGGGTTTCAGACATTTGTGACGATGTGTGACGAGGGGGGGGGGGGGTTTGAGAAATGTGACGTCAGCATCAAAATGCGCAACTTTAAATGAATATAGACAACACGTTCTACTTAATTAAATTGACTCTTAAATAAATGTTTTCTCCTACGACATCAGAGTGCAGCGCCACATTAAATACGCGCTACAATGACAAAGTTTAAAGCGATTTGAAGCATGTTTTATATTTTTTCGGGGGGGGGGGGGCAGAGCTTTGTGACGTCATATTTGAGGGGGGGGGTCTGACTTTTTGTGACGCCGTGTGACGAAGAGGGGGGGGGGGGGTCAAAAATCGTCCAAAATCGCGTGACGTCATTTATGGACGGCCCCTTAGAGCCCGTTACTCGCTGCACGCGACTCCGAGAATCAACAGCCTCTGTTGCTTCGACTGCCACGTGACGACCGCCATTAAGGTGTGTGACCGGATCTACGTCAGATGCCGGGCGCGGTGTCTGTGATGTCGCCTCGGTCACTGCTTGCCCACGTCGCCTGCCAACCGAAACCCAACCGCGCTTCGTAACTCACGGACGCGATTCGGTGGGATTGAGTGAGTGAGACAAATGTTCGTGTGACGGTTGCGTTCTGTGTTCAGGTGCGGTCATCATCGGTGATCGAGCTGCGAAAATCAGCTCGCTACACTTGAGAACCCAGTTTCATCACACTTAGGTCTATGCGACTCTATAGGTCTCTATGTGAATCTATGGGTCTCTGTCTGAGTCTATGGGTCTCTGTGTGAGTCTATGGGTCTCTGTGTGAGTCTATGGGTCTCTGTGTGAGTCTATGGGTCTCTGTGTGAGTCTATCGGTCTACGGGTCTCTGTCTGAGTCTATGGGTCTCTGTGTGAGTCTAAGGGCCTCTGTCTGAGTCTATGGGTCTCTGTGTGAGTCTATGGGTCTCTGTGAGAGTCTACGGGTCTCTGTGTGAGTCTATGGTTCTCTGTGTGAGTCTATAGGTCTCTGTGTGTGTCTATCGGTCTCTGTCTGAGTCTATCGGTCTCTGTGTGAATCTATGGGTCTATGTGTGAGTCTATGAGTCTCTGTCTGAGTCTATCGGTCTCTGTATGAGTTTATGGGTCTCTGTGTGAGTCTATGGGTCTCTGTGTGAGTCTACGGGTCTCTGTGTGAGTCTATGGGTCTCTGTGTGAGTCTACGGGTCTCTGTCTGAGTCTATGGGCCTCTATGTGAGTCTATGGGTCTCTGTGTGAGTCTACGGGTCTCTGTGTGAGTCATCTTTGACGGGGCTGAGACCATCAACTCAGTACACCTGGCAATTCGGTTCAATCGCTGGTCGGCGACTGAAATCCCAGACACGTGACCCAGGCTCCCAGCAGTGGCTGCTCAGTGTCAGTGAGCCTGGCCATTGTGAGCCACAAACACCCCCCCCTCGCCCCCTCTCGCCCCCTCTCGCCCCCTCTCGCCCCCCCCCTCGCCCCCCCCTCGCCCCCCCCTCGCCCCCCCCCGCCCCCCCCCCTCGCCGCCCCCCCTCGCCCCCCCCCTCGCGACCTCGGCAATGCGGGGCCCGGAGACGGCACGCGCCTCCCTCCCTGCACGTGCATCGCCCGTCACCATGGCAACTGCCTCTCTCCATCTCATTTCTCCGCGTTGCCCCGGCAACCACTGCCTATAGGCACGCTTAGCGTAAAGGGACGTGGACAGGGTGGGGGGAGGGGAGGGGGGTGATTTTGGTGGTGGTGGTCGGAGTTGGTGGTGGTTGCAGTGGTGCTGGTGGTTGCAGTGATGATGGTGATGTTGACGGTGCTGATAATGGTGCCGGTGGTGTTGATGGTGGTCGCAACGGTGGTGGTGGAGATGTTGATGTTGACAGGGATGAGAGCGGCAGTGATTATAATGGATACGACGTTGGATTCGGTAATTGCGGTGGTGTTCGCAGCGGTTGTGTTGGTGGTGGTGGTTAGCGCCACGCTGCGCTACGTTCCCCGGCGACCCGAGTTTGATTCCCGCTCGCGGCCAAGACCAGTGACGATTATCTGAACCGGTGCTGGGCTTCCCCCAAGGTAGCCTCAAATGAGTAGCTGGTTTGGTGTGCAAACATCGACAAAGTCCGTGGGGCGTGGTGCTGGCCACCCACCACCCCCTCGTGTGCCGTGCCGGCCTTCATAGGCGCTACTCGCTAACAGCACTTGCCCCAACAGTTTGTTAAGGCTACACGGGGGATCTTTGTCCTGGTGGTGATATTGAAGGCAATGTTGGTGGTGGTTGGTGGTTGTACTGACAGTGGTGATGGTGGTGGCTTTGAAGGCATTGTTAGTGGTGGTGTTGAGAGTGGTGATGGTGGTGGCTTTAAAGGCAATGTTAGTGGTGGTGGTGTTGAGAGTGGTGATGGTGGTGGCTTTGAAGGCAATGTTAGTGGTGGTGTTGAGAGTGGTGATGGTGGTGGCTTTGAAGGCAATGTTAGTGGTGGTGTTGAGAGTGGTAATGGTGGTGGCTTTGAAGGCAATGTTAGTGGTGGTGTTGAGAGTGGTGATGGTGGTGGCTTTGAAGGCAATGTTAGTGGTGGTGTTGAGAGTGGTGATGGTGGTGGCTTTGAAGGCAATGTTAGTGGTGGTGTTGAGAGTGGTAATGGTGGTGGCTTTGAAGGCAATGCTGCTGGTGGTGACAGTAGTGATGGTGGTGGTGGCGTTGAAGAGGGTTGCTTGCACGGTCAATGTACGTGGAACCACTTGAATCGTGGGCGAGTGTGACGCTGACGACGATGTGAGCGTTGATGATTGACAGCAGCGCTGAGCGCGAGGGAGACACGGAGGGAGAGAGAGGAGAGGAGAGATGGAGAGAGAGAGAGAGGAGAGATGCATGACACGAGAGAGACGGTGGTCGCTGGAGGAGAGACACCTGTAGGGGGATGGAGAGAGAGAGACACATGGGAGACGAAGAGAGATGGAGAGAGAGAGAGACACCTGTAGAGACATGGAGAGAGAGACACTTGGGAGATGGAGAGAGATCGATAGAGAGAGAGACCTGTAGGGGGATGGAGAGACACTTTGAAAACGAAGAGAGATGGAGGGAGAGAGACACCTGCAGGGGGATGGAGAGAGACACTTGGGAGAAGGAGAGAAAGACACCTGCAGATACATGGAGAGAGAGACACTTGGGAGACGAAGAGATGGAGAGAGAGACACCTGCCTGTAGGGGGATGGAGAGAGGTGGAAAGAGAGACACCTGCAGGGGGATGGAGAGAGGTGGAAAGAGGGACACCTGTAGGGAGATGAAGAGAGAGACACCTGTAGGGACATGGAGAGAGACACTCGGGAGACGAAGAGAGATCGAGAGAGACACCTGCAGGGGGATGGAGAGAGACACTTGGGACACCTGCAGGGGGATGGAGAGAGAGACACTCGGAAGACGAAGAGAGATCGAGAGAGACACCTGCAGGGGGATGGAGAGAGACACTTGGGACACCTGCAGGGGGATGGAGAGAGAGACACCTGTAGGGACATGGAGAGAGACACTCGGGAGACGAAGAGAGATCGAGAGAGACACCTGCAGGGGGATGGAGAGAGACACTTGGGACACCTGCAGGGGGATGGAGAGAGAGACACTCGGAAGACGAAGAGAGATCGAGAGAGACACCTGCAGGGGGATGGAGAGAGACACTTGGGACACCTGCAGGGGGATGGAGAGAGAGACACCTGTAGGGACATGGAGAGAGACACTTGGGACACCTGCAGGGGGATGGAGAGAGACACTCGGGAGACGAAGAGAGATCGAGAGAGAGAGACACCTGCAGGGGGATGGAGAGAGACACTTGGGAGACGAAGAGAGATCGAGAGAGAGAGACACCTGCAGGGAGATGGAGAGAGACACTTGGGAGAAGGAGAGAAAGACACCTGCAGATACATGGAGAGAGACACTTGGGAGACGAAGAGATGGAGAGAGAGACACCTGCCTGTAGGGGGATGGAGAGAGGTGGAAAGAGAGACACCTGCAGGGAGATGAAGAGAGAGACACCTGTAGGGACATGGAGAGAGACACTTGGGACACCTGCAGGGGGATGGAGAGAGAGACACTCGGGAGACGAAGAGAGATCGAGAGAGAGAGACACCTGCAGGGGGATGGAGAGAGACACTTGGGACACCTGCAGGGGGATGGAGAGAGAGACACTCGGGAGACGAAGAGAGATCGAGAGAGAGAGACACCTGCAGGGGGATGGAGAGAGAGAGACACCTGTAGGGACATGGAGAGAGACACTTAGGACACCTGCAGGGAGATGAGACGCGATGCAGCGAGAAGGCAGATGGACCTTGATAGAGATGCATCCCTACATGTAAGTGGCAGTGAGAGAGAGTAAATGAGAGGGAGAGAGAATAAATGAGAGTGGGGGGGGGGGGGGGGTGAAGATCGCGAGAAGCATTAACCGATCCACCACACATGCACAAAGACAAAAATCCCCCGTATAGCCTTAACAGACTGTTGGGACAAGTGCTGTTAGCGAGCACCTATGAAGGCCGGCAGGGTACACGAGGGGGTGGGTGGCCAGCACTTCACCCGGCCGCCTTTGTCTTCCTCGCGGTGATGTTTACACACCGCACCGGGCACTTATTTGGGGCTGAGTCGACCTAGGGGAGGCCCAAGACCGGTTCAGATAATCGCCACTGGTGTTGGTCGCGAGCGGGAATTGAACTCGGGTCAACCGAGTTCGCAGCGCAGCGCGCTAACCGCTCCACCACCGCTCCCCCACACCTCACACACACACAGAGCCGAGAGCAGTGTTTAGGGTCAGACTGCTTATAGCCAATTTCCGAGACGTACTTGTTTTTTTTACCCCTGGCTGCATGCTTCATATTGAAATAAGTGAATGGGTGGTGATGATGGTGGTGGTGATGCGTGCGTATTGATCATCACACCGCGCTTGGAGCGTAAATACATCCCGCGTGCGTGAGCGAGCGAGCGAGGAGCCCGTGGCTCCGAGTCGACAATCCGTGACACGGCACCTCCCGGCGTGCTCTGCATCTCTCTCTCTCTCTCGTGCTCGCGCGGCCAGACACGCAGCACACAGCCCTGTGCGACGGCAAAGCGCACGCGAAACGCTCGTACGCATATAATCACACGCGCGCGCACACGTGCACGCACCGGGACGCGCACGCACAGACAGGCGCGCACGCACAGACACGCGCGCGTGCACGCACAGACACGCACGCACAGACACGCGCGCGCACGCACAGACACACACGCGCGCACGCACAGACACACACGCGCGCACGCACAGACACACACGCGCGCACGCACAGACACGCGCGCGCACGCATAGATACGCGCGTGCACGCACAGACACACACGCACAGACACGCACGAACAGATACGCGCGTGCACGTACTGACACGCGCGCACAGATACGCGCGCGCACGCACAGACACACACGCGCACACGCACAGACACGCGCGCACGCACAGATACGCGCGTGCACGCACAGACACACGCACGCACAGAAACGCGCACACGCACAGACGTGCACGCACAGAAACGCGCACACGCACAGACACAAACGTGCACGCACAGACACGTGCACGCACTAACATGCGCGCACACGCACTGACACGCGCGCACACGCACTGACACACACGCGCACACGCACAGACACACACGCACAGACACACACGTGCACGCACAGACACGCGCACACGCACAGACACACACGCACAGACGCACACGCACGCAATGGGCTTCGATAAAAAATAAATCAAAATTTACATTGAAGCTGGCGGCAGAAAATCGTGTCCGTCTCTCTCTCTCGTGGGGAACGGTTTGTGTTTCATTTATTATTTTGCTGGCCGCGCGCGGTCGAGCTTGAAAGAGCGAGCACCACTCCGAGCGCCCCGGGTTTGCGGAGACATCGGAGCGTTTCGGAACCGATTGCAATTTTTTAAAAATGTAAATAACAACAACAACAACGACGACGACAATAGGAGCAACATAAATAATAACGACGAAATATTGCGGTGGAGATTATCTTTTTAAAACAGGAACGCATTCATGTTGAATTGTGGAGAGAGAGTGAGAGAGAGAAAATAGAATCAACATTTATTGTACTACTACTAGAGACACGCACGCACACACATTGCCGTTGTAAATTTAGAATCGGGCGCACTGAATTCATTTCTTTCTGGGCTTCACTCAACAACAACAGCAACATCATCATCAGCATCATCATCAGCAGCATCATCAGCAGCAACGTCGGCGGTATCAAGCAGCACAGTTCCGCGCGTGGGAGAAATTCTCCGCTCGCTCGAAAGTGGACGCGTGGGGGTAAAGCAGCGTGCGGGACGGGGGAGGGAGAATGCAGCAGATCTTGGCGAAACTTGGCAAGTCGACGGAAGATCATCTCGTCGTGAGCTCCGCGCCGTCACAGAGGCGATGCATCAGGTAACGGGCAACAGGCGAAGCTTGACGCGCAGTCGTACGGCTGGCGCAGGCCAATATTGTGATAGAGAAGGGGGTGGGGGGAGGTTTGGTTGGGTCAGTTCGCGTAAAAATAGAAATGCGTCGTTAAAACGCCGCCCGCGCCGCCAGACGCGGCCAATTAGTGAGGTTTGTCACGTGAACGGAACGTGGCAAATTCGTTGCTGCTTCAGAGCAACATTCACAGACGTCGTGGGTTCACTCTCCAGCAACGCAACGGGGCGTTGCTGTACCCGTAACGAATTGGCCACCGTTCTGTTGACGTGACGAATCTTACTAATTGGCTGTGTCGGGTGGTGGTGGGGTTTTAGCGGCGCATTTATATTTACGCGATCTCATCCCCAGTTATTTTGCTGTGCCTTTGTTTTACACCTGATGAAGGAAGCTTGTGTTGCCTCCGAAACGTTGTGATTTAATTGATTTATTTTCATTTATTATTATTTTAATTTGCCAAGTTTCGCCGAGATCTGCTGCATTCTCCCAACACCTCTATTGTGGAGGTTTTGTGAACGCAAGCAAGAGAGAGAGACAGAGGGACAGAGAGGACGTGTCGTGGGGCGTCACGGTGGCTAGGAGATGTTAAGCTATACTCTTAGTTCTTTCGGTAAAGTCACGTAGGTAAAAAATGAAATTAAAATTAATAAAAATTAAAAATAAAAATAAACCAAAAATCACGACGTTTCGGAGGCAACACAAGTCTCCGTCATCAGATGGGACCGTCACAGCCAGATTTGCTGCAAATCGTGATTTTTATTTATTTTTTATTTAGTTTTTATTCATTTTAATTTCATTTTTTACCTACGTGACTTTACCGAAAGAACTAAGAGTATGAATCCTTGCAGTCACGAAAGCTTCAAATCTAGAATTAAGAGATGTTAACTACCTCGCCAGGTATACAGGAGGTTGTGGGTTCGATTCCGACCATGACGCCTGCTGTATATTTGGATCTAACCCTGAAACAACAACATTTAGAGCTAACCCAGGCTCAGTTGAACACGTCCTAGGGCTTTCGCGACCAATATTATCTGTACAAATAAAGTTTGTTGTGTTTCCTTCTGGCTAATCGCCTGCCGGTTGTAACCACCAGCGAAAACGTCGAATTGTAAATGCCGTGGCTTTAGTTTAACACGGAGGCTTTCGCGAGCGATATTATGCATAATAAAGTTTTTTTTTGTAAGATCGCGTTATTTATAAATGTGTCGTAACCCTCCACCACCCGACACGGCCAAACAGCAAAAAATGTGTCACGTTTACAAAGGACAAATATATTCTTGGCTTTTTGGGTAAAGTCACGTAGAAGGGAAATAATAAAATAATAAACACATAAAACAATAAAATTCTCACCACTTTTCCCTTCTACGTGACTTTAGCGAACGAACCAAGGTTATGCATCACTGCAGTCACGAAAGCTTTAAATCAAAAGGACAAATAGTTCACTACTTTAGCCCACCGGTGTGTTGAAGAGTGAATCAACATCATTTGAAAATTTGAGTACGACGTTTCGCTGGTAAATACATCCAGCTTTATCGGGAGATTTGACAGAATGGTGAGGCTCTCCTCTTGCTCCCGGTTTGTTTGGCATTGTCGGGTGGTGGAGGGTTACGACACATATATAAATAACAATGTGGCTTCACTCTCCAACGCAGCGGTGTTGCTGAAGTGGTAACTTTATCAGCACGCTTTGTTTACTTTCACACGAACTTAATTGGCTGTGTCGGGTGGTGGCGGGTTTTGACGACACAATTATACGTACGCCATCTAACTGGAACAAAAAACTAAAAAACTGCTTTAAAACGAACCCAGACTTGCTGATTTACTCGATGAGTGAGCGGCGATTCTAAGACGTCACGGCAAAAGAAGACCTCCCCGTCTCTCTCTCTCTTCGCCCATCCGCACTGACCGCCGAGGTGAAGTATGGTCATATCGCCCGCCACGTGACCGTCACCCGCTGCGCAGTATGGAGACTCGGTCAAACAACCACAGATGTGCTTAGTGGCGATCTACTTTCCTTCACTCTGCACTCCCGTCGTGTTTTGTTGTTGTTGTTGTTGTTTGTTGTTGTGGCTTTGTGACTCGCCCCTACCGGGCATCTGTGAGAAACTAAAAAGAGCTTCATAGCTCATCGGATTTCTCGAGGATAACTAAATATCACTATGATTCTGTTCTCCTCCGGTATCATCATCATCATCCCTTTACTTTGGAAACTCCAGAAACAACGGCAGGGTACACGTGGGTGATCACTCATCCAGTAATCAATCATTGCCACCGATAGGAGCTATGAAGATATTTTTTCTCACAGATGTCCAGTAGGGACGAGTCACTAAGCCACAACAACAACAAACAACAACAAAAAACCACGATGGGAGTGCAGAGTAAAGGGAAGCAGATTGCCACTAAACACATCTGTGTTTATCTTCTTGGTTCGTTCGGTGAAGTCACGTAGCAAGGTTTGTCAACGGTAAACGAATCGTGCCAATGGGATTGCCAGTTCCCGCAAAACTGTGGCGTGTTGGAGAGTGGACGCACACGACGTTGACAATCCGAGGAGTTTGCCGGTGATCACAAATCACCGCTTGAAATCGAACCCTCGCAGAGGTCGCAAACGGGTTTTGATTCCTTACCCGTACCCGTACCCGGCCGCACCAGGGTCGCAAACGTCTACCCGTACCCGTACCCGGCCGGGTACGGGTAGCCGGGTATCGGTTAGGGTACGGGTATCGGGTACCCGGTTGCGACCTCTGAACCCGAGTGACTTGGGGGGGGGGGGGGTCATCGCACCTGCTCGAGTATGGCCTATTGCAGAGTTCCATCTCGATTTGAAGCTTTCGTGACGGCAGGAATCCATCCTCGCTGCTTCTCTCGGTGAAGTCACGTGGGTGGAATAAATAATGAATGAACACGACGTCTCGATCGCAACGATCGGAAGGCGATTGACGAGGGGTGGAGGGGCGGGGGGGCAAAGTGTCGCGCTCGAGGGTGGCGTGGGCAACTCTTGAGCCGCGAGCGCGCGCAGGTGTGGGTGAATTAGTGTGTGTCTGTGTGTGTGTCTGTGTGTGTGTCTGTGTGTGTCTGTGTGTGTGTGAATTAGTGTGTGTGTGTCTGTGTGTGTGTCTGTGTGTGTGTGAATTAGTGTGTGTGTGTGAATTAGTGTGTGTGTGTGTGTCTGTGTGTGTGTCTGTGTGTGTGTCTGTGTGTGTGTGTGTCTGTGTGTGTGTGTCTGTGTGTGTGTCTGTGTGTGTGTCTGTGTGTGGGTGTGTCTGTGTGTGTGTCTGTATGTGTCTGTGTGTGTGTCTGTGTGTGTGTGAAAGTGTCTGTGTGTGTCTATGTGTGAATAAGTGTGTCTGTGTCTGTCTGTGTAAATGAGTGTGTGTGTGTGTGTCTGTGTAAATGAGTGTGTCTGTGTGTGTGAATGAGTGTATCTGTGTGTGTCTGTGTGTCTGTGTCTGAGTGTGTGTCTGTGTGTGTGTGTCTTTGTGTGTGTCTGTGTGTGTCTGTGTGTGTGTCTCTGTAGGGGAGCGGTAGTGTAGTGGTTAGGGCGCTGCGCTACGACCCCGGTGACACAAATTGAATTCCCACTCACGACCAACACCAGTGATGATTATCTGAACCGACTCTGTGCCTCCCCTAGGTCGACTCAGCCTCAAATGAGTACCTGGTGCGGTGTGTAAACATCGCCACTGGGGGAGACAAAGGCGGCCGGGCGTGGTGTTGGTCCAGCCACCCCCTCGTGCGCCTTGTAGGTGCAACTCGCTACCAACAGCACTTGCCCCAAAAGTCTGCGTAGGCTGTACGGCGGGGAGGGGATCTTTGTCCTTTGTTGTTGTAAATATGCACCGAGCATCCAGAGGTGTGATTCCCACCCACCGCCATCGCCAACACCCCCACGCACATTACAGGAACCACCGATCCAAAGCAGTTGCTCTTCACGAAAGGTTATCGGGGCAATATTACATTTTCGTAAATTAACATCAACAACATAAAGTCGTCCGATACGTGAACAATGTTATATTGGAGCAAGATTGAACACGTAAAAAATGCACTTCAAAACATAATTTGTTTTAAAGCCGCAACCATTCTCTCTCTACTGCTTGACTGATTGAATCCACCACGATTGGTTGACGCATGGACTTCGCTCATTCATTCTTCCACTCACGTGGTGGACTCGTCATCTTATCCACACTGTTACACCACCCCCACACTGTGTTACACCACTACCATCACCACCACCACCACCATCACACTTTGTTACACCACCACCACCATCACACTTTGTTACACCACCATCACCATCACACTTTGTTACACCACCATCACACTTTGTTACACCACCATCACCATCACACTTTGTTACACCACCACCATCACCACCACCACCATCACACTTTGTTACACCACCACCATCACCACCACCATCACACTTTGTTACACCACCATCACCATCACACTTTGTTACACCACCACCACCATCACACTTTGTTACACCACCACCATCACCACCACCATCACACTTTGTTACACCACCATCACCATCACACTTTGTTACACCACCATCACCACCACCACCATCACACTTTGTTACACCACCACCATCACACTTTGTTACACCACCATCACCACCATCACCATCACACTTTGTTACACCACCACCATCACCACCACCACCATCACACTTTGTTACACCACCACCACCATCACACTTTGTTACACCACCACCACCACCACACTACAGGTCACCACAACACTCACTCATTCTCTCACTCACCCACCCACTCATTCCCGCACCTCCGACTAGGACGGTTGGCTACGCACGGTGCGAAAGAAGTTCATCATAGTGCATCCATTCACTCACTCACTCACTCATCCACTCACTCACCCACTCACTCACTCACTCATTCACTCACTCACCCACTCACTCACCCACTCACTCATCCACTCACACATCTACTCATTCACCCACTCACTCATCCACTCACTCACCCACTCACTCACCCACTCACTCATCCACTCACTCACCCACTCACTCACTCATCCACTCACTCACCCACTCACTCACTCATCCACTCACTCACCCACTCACTCACCCACTCACTCATCCACTCACTCACCCACTCACTCATCCATTCACTCATCCACTCACTCACCCACTCACACATCTACTCATTCACCCACTCACTCATCCACTCATTCACCCATTCACTCACCCACTCACACATCTACTCATTCACCCACTCACTCACCCACTCACTCACTCACCCACTCACTCACCCACTCACTCACCCACTCACTCATCCACTCACTCACCCACTCACCCACTCACTCATCCACTCACTCATCCACTCATTCATCCACTCACTCATCCACTCACTCACCCACTCACTCACCCACTCACTCACCCACTCACTCACCCACTCACACATCTACTCATTTACCCACTCACTCATCCACTCACTCACCCACTCACTCACCCACTCACACATCTACTCATTCACCCACTCACTCACCCACTCACTCACCCACTCACTCACCCACTCACTCACCCACCCACTCACTCACCCACTCACTCATCCAATCACCCACCTATTCACTCACTCATCCGCTCACTAACTCACCCACCCACCCACCCGCTCCGCACTCACCACACTTCACGCCACAACACTCATCTGCTTCTTCCTATCGCACTGGGAATCTCCTCCCATCATCGTTCACAACCTCGCTCGTGCTGTTTGTCGCTGACCGCTTGGCGTTTTGGGGCCTTTTTTGTGGACGGTGTGGGCGGGGGGGGGTGCGGGGGGGGGGGTCACCGTGCTCAGCAACTCTGTGTGGGGGGTTGGGAGTGGGGGCGGGATGTCGACTACCTCGCCTGGTACACAGGAGGTCGTGGGTTCGATCCCGACCCTGACGATGTCTGCTGTATAATTGGAGTTCGCGTGTCCCTCTTTCTCATCATCATCACGGTGGCGAGATGTTAACTACCTCGCCTGATATACATGAAGTCGTGGGTTAGATTCCGACCTTGACCCATGCTTTATATTTGGAACTCGCGTGACTTTCTCTCTCTCTCATCATCATCATCATTACGGTGGCTAGGAGACGTTAACTACCTCGCCTGGTATGCAGGAGGTCGTGGGTTCGATCCCGACCCTGACGTCTGCTGTATAATTGGAGTCTGCGTGTCTCTCTCCCCCGTAGTTATGCGTTTAGAGTATTTGTCCGCTATACATTTCCACACGATGATAAGTCACACTTTGTTGAGCTATCATTCTATTCAGGTCGCTTCTGGTTTAAAAAAAAACCATCATCTACACAGCTCCGTTGGGGCCTTAGACGGTAAAAGTCGAAACAAACTTTCTAATTCAGAATGCAACACAACCAACACACGACGACCCGAGGGCGCGTCTGCGATCCGTCAAAAGTGCTGAGCGTCACCGCCCCGTCGCCTCGTCTCCAGTGCAGGCGACCCCCCGTCTCGTCAGCGCGGTCGCTCGCAGCGTCTCTCGCTCCGTCTCCCACTCCATCTCCCACTCCGCCCCCCACTCCGTCTCTCGCTCCGTCTCACACTCCCACTCCGCCCCCCACTCCGTCTCTCGCTCCGTCTCACACTCCCACTCCGCCCCCCACTCCGTCTCTCGCTCCGTCTCCCCCCACTCCGTCTCCCCCCACTCCGTCTCGCCCCACTCCGCCTCCCACTCCATCTCCCACTCCATCTCCCACTCCATCTCCCACTCCGTCTCTCGCTCCGTCTCCCACTCCCGCTCCGTCTCCCCCCAACTCCGTGTCCCGCCACTCCGTCTCCCACTCCGTCTCCCCCCACTCCGTCTCCCACTCCATCTCCCACTCCCGCTCCGTCTCCCACTCCCACTCCGTCTCCCACTCCGTCTCCCCCCACTCCGTCTCCCACTCCATCTCCCACTCCCGCTCCGTCTCCCCCCAACTCCGTGTCCCCCCACTCCGTCTCCCCCCATTCCGTCTCCCCCCACTCCGTCTCTCGCTCCGTCTCCCACTCCGCCCCCCACTCCGTCTCTCGCTCCATCTCCCACTCCGTCTCCCCCCACTCCGTCTCCCACTCCGCCCCCCACTCCATCTCTCGCTCCGTCTCCCCCCACTCCATCTCCCCCCACTCGTCTCCCACTCCGTCTCCCACTCCGTCTCCCACTCCGTGTCCCCTAAAAATAGACCGCATGGCCCGGGGACCAGTGGTGTAGGGGGCGGTGGGGGGTGGTGGGAGGGGGGGCAAGGGGCAGTTGGGGGGAGGTGGTAGGGGGGGTGCAGGGGGCAGTTGGGGCGGTGGGAGGGGGAGTAGGGGGCAGTTTGGGGGAGGGGTAGGGCAAGGGGCAGTTGGGGGGGGTGGGACGGGGGGGACAGGGGCAGTTGGGGGGGGGGCGTTCCCATGCCAGCCCCCCCCCCCCCCTGCCTCCTCTTCCTCGCCTTCGGTTCGACGGTGGACTCCAGCAGGCGGCACGGGGATTTGTGGCCGCGGTTAGTAGGGGTTGGGTGGTGGAGGGGCGGTGGGGTGAGGGGGGGGGGGTATACTGGACGTGGTGTGCCGGGCGCGGCTCGCATTGGGAAGGTCGCGAGTTCAAATTGTGGGTGTTGGGGGGCGAGGGGGGGAATAGCGACTATGAAGGCCGGCATGTACACACACACTCACGGGTATTTCGTGATTTTTTTAATCTGTCTTTCTAATGTTTGTTTATTTGTTAGACATCAGCTTAACTGTGTATGCGACCAATACACTTTGATTGATTTATACACAACACATAGTCGCTTCTGCGGCCGTCTGGAACGCTCTTCCGATATGAGTAAGCCACTGAAGTGATGCATTTGTAAATCATCTATATTGAAAACTCATTTCTTTACAACTGCTTTCTGTTGTGTTTAGTTTGTTGTCCTCCCCCCGCACCTCCGATTAGCACGGTTGGCTACGTACGGTGCGAAAGAAGTTCAACGTACATGCATTGACTCGCCGCTGCCATAGGAATGTGGAATTTCCAGAAGCGGCTCTGCAGGGCTGTAAACGCGAGACGAGCATCAATGGCTCGATGCTTGCTTCAATTTGCCCTTCTCGCGATTTCTGTTCCCGTAAATGTACAGCCACGTTGGGATGTGGACTTCAGCGAAACATTTTTTGTTTATTTTTTCCAGCACTTTAAACAAGCCGCTGAATTCCTCTTGATATGAAAATTATTTTGTCAAGGCGCACCTTCCCATCTTCCAACCCAGTTTAAATATACGCTCCAAGCGTGGTGTTGTTTCATTCAGACGCTGTCTCCCCGACAGACCTGGTCTTCACCTGAGGACGGCTGCTTGCGTTGTGGCCGAAACGTCGTGAGAATAATTTTATTATGTTGTATTTTTATTATTTTATTATTTCCATTCTACGTGACTTTACCGAAAGAACCAGGAAGATGAAGCCGCTGAAGGATGAGCCCTCTCCATGCTCACCCCCACCCCTGCCGCAATGCCCTGTCGGTCACAGGGGGTTGTTTGACCATACTTCACCACGATGGATATTCACGGCTGTTGGCTGTTTCCACACGTGGCTTCTCACGCACACAGCCGACAACCCAATCATACCAATAATAATGATCATTTATAGGTTGTCTGATCATACTTCAGCGTGTGGGGTCAGTGTGGTTTGGTGAAAATATAGGATCAGCCAGCACCGGTTCAGGTGTCACTCTCCGCCGATGTGTAGCCGTCGCAGGGACTCAAACTCAGGTGGCCGGGTTTGTAGTGAAGTGCGCTCAGCTACGAACTTGTGTTTGAATCTGGATTTCAGCCGCACGTGATGAGACGAGATTTCCAAGTGCAGATGGTCTCAGCCTGGTCACAAATGACTTTACACAGAGCCCGACAGACTCACAGAGAGACCCTTAAACTTACACAGAGCCCCACAGACTCACAGAGACACCCATAGACTCACAGAGCCCCAGCTTCTCACGTAGAGACGCAGAGACTCACACAGAGACCCATAGACTTACACAGAGCCCGACAGACTCATAGAGAGACCCATAGACTTACACAGAGCCCCACAGACTCACATAGAGCCCCATAAACTCACACAGAGACTCATAGACTCACACAGAGACCCATAGACTCACACAGAGACCCACAGACTCACACAGAGACCCACAGACTCACAGAGAGACCCATAGACTCACACAGACACCCAGCTTCTCACGTAGAGACGCAGAGACTCACACACAGACCCCTGCTGCGCCCCAAGCACAACAGGGAGGTACATCAACGCTTCGAGACATTTTCTGAACAATAAACAAGGGGAGAAAACCCCAAAATCAGCGGGCGGCTTTCGATGAGTATTACGCGTTTGCGTAATTCATCGCGGTCGTAATTCCTTCACGCGGAAATGATTTTGCGTGATGGTTGTCGCTCTCATTAATTGCCTCGGCGTAAAATGTAAGAGATCCTTCATTATTGATGGATCTATCTATGTCGATGTATGTATTCATTTATTATTTGCTGTTAATATCCCGCTGTTTGTCGATGGGAATCAGTTTGGCATTTATTGCCGCGGTGTGCGGGGAGGGGGCAGTCTCTGTGTCCTTTGCATCGATTCGCGATCACAACAGACGGGCGCGTGTGAGCAGCTGGGAAAAGCACGGACGTGACGTCATAGTTTGTTGGGGGTCAATCCGAAAAGTCGTGTTGAGACTGAGTCGACCTAGGGGGGGGGGAGGCCCAGGACCGGTTCATATCATCGTCACCAGTGCCGGTGGCCGTGAGCGGGAATCGATCTCGGGTCAGCCGGGTTCATAACGCAGCGAGCTAACCACTACACCACCGCTCCTCACACGCAGAAAAACAAAGACAACGTATCCCCGTATAGCCTTAACAGACTGTCGGGGCAAGTGCTGTTAGCGAGCAGCACCTACGAAGTCCGGCACAGCACACGAGGAGGTGGGTGGCCAACACCACTCCCGGCCGCCTTTGTCTCCCCAGTGGCGCTGTTTCCTACACACCGCACCAGGTACACATTTGAGGCCGAGTCGACTTAGGGGAGGTACAGGGTCGGTTCAGATAATCGTTGCTGGTGTTGGTCGTGAGCGGGAATCCAATTTGGGTCACCGGGGTCGTAGCGCAGCGCCCTAACCACTACACTACCGCTCCCCTACAGAGACACACACACAGACACACACACAGACACACGCAGATACACTCATTCACACACACATACACAGACACACTCATTCACACACACAGACACACTCATTTACACAGACACACACAGACACACTTATTCACACATAGACACACACAGACACACTTATTCACACATAGACACACACAGACACTTTCACACACACACATTCACACACACACATTCACACACACAGACACACTCATTTACACAGACACACACAGACACACTTATTCACACATAGACACACACAGACACTTTCACACACACACATTCACACACACACATTCACACACACAGACACACTCATTTACACAGACACACACAGACACACTTATTCACACATAGACACACACAGACACTTTCACACACACACATTCACACACACACATTCACACACACAGACACACTCATTTACACAGACACACACAGACACACTTATTCACACACAGACACACACAGACACACTTATTCACACATAGACACACACAGACACTTTCACACACACACAGACCTAGCGGAGGCCCACGACCGATTCGGATCACCGTCACCGGCCGTGAGCTTGGAATCGAACTCGGCTCGCCGGGGGGTTTCTCCGTAGCGCAGCGACTTCCCCAGCGCCCTGCGCGAGTCGCGACTCCCTCGAGCCGCCCTCGATGGCGCCCCGCGACGAACGTGCCCCGGGGTCGGTCGCGAACGGGGCGAGAGGCGACAGGCAGAGGTCGCAAACGGGTTTTGATTCCTTACCCGTACCCGTACCCGGCCGCACCAGGGTCGCAAACGGGTACCCGTACCCGGCCGGGTACGGGTAGCCGTTCCCTACCCGTACCCTACCCGAAATGAGTGACAAACGGTTACTCACCAGTGACTCACGGCCTACCCGTACCCGGCCGCACCAGGGTAGCCGGGTATCGGGTAGGGTACGGGTATCGGGTACCCGGTTGCGACCTCTGGCGACAGGAGACACCTGGAGGATGGACGAGGAGGAGGAGGTGGGAGGGAGAGATTTGAGAAGACAACTTCAGAACCTTATTAGCGTCATCTCCCTCCACCCCCTCCCCACATGCCTCTCTCTCTCTGTCTCTTCCATCCTTTATTGGATTCCGGGAGATAAGAGGAGCAGATTCGTGCTCGAGACCGCGGCTCGCGGGGAGAGAGGAGGAGGACCGACCGGGTCGTCACGGGGGGAGCGCATCGCTCCCCACCAGCCCCCCCCCCTCGACACCCCCTCCCCTCGCCCCCCACCAGCCCCCCCTCCCCCTCGACACCCCCTCCCCTCGCCCCCCACCGCTCCTCCTGCTTGAAGACGCGCGCGGCTACTCGTCCGCAGGTTGACGAGCCCCGTGTGCTGCTAGCGCCAGATACATCCTCTTATCAGCTGTGTGCACGGATAAGAGAGGGTGGGGGGGTGTTCGGGGGGGTGTGTGTGGGGTGTGTGTGGGGTGGGTGTGTGTGTAGGGGGTGCGTGTGTGGTGTGTGTGTGGGGTGTGTGTGTGTGGTGTGTGTGCGGGGTGTGTGTGTGGGGCGTGTGTGTGTGGGGTATGTGTGGGGTGTGTGTGTGGGGTGCGTGTGTGGGGTGTGTGTGGGGAGTGGAAATGGCAGTAGAAAGCTTCACACCACCTGCGTCTGCACACTTGTGGCGCAGCCTGTCAAAGAACCCGCGCCGACACGAATGAGCGACCCCCGATGCTAATGCCGTGGATAAGTGCATTCTCATTTATTCCGGACACAGTGCACCATCCTTCACTGCGTACGCGGAGCACTTGTGCAGTTGTTGTTTCTCCCAGAGGCAGTCTGTGCACGAACAGGATATTGTTTGTATCGTTGGTCGTTTTGTAGTCGGCTATTGGTTAAAGGCGCAGCCCTGCAATGACGGCTCGCTCGCACAACCGCCGGCGAAAGAAACATTCCACTCGGGCAGCGGCTCCCCACCTGGGGTGCACCTCCTCGGGGTGCGAGACGTGGGCAGATTTTTATTTTTGGACAAAGTAAATAATCGAAACACAAATTAAGCTACGACTCACTTAGTTTGATCAAACCCGGTGTATTTATGAACATTATTAATAAATAGGTGCTGGGCTGCATTAAAGGTTAAGAATCACGAAGTTGGTTAGAGGCCTTCCACGGCCGTTCCAAGTTACACTCAAAAGTCCACGAGACTTCATGCTGCTCACGCGACAGGCCACGTGGAGGTGTCGGTGTTACACCAGCCGGTTTCACAGAAAGAGCTTCACGGCTCATCGGATTTCTCCAGTATAAATACAAATCCTTTTTTTTCTTCTTCTTGGTTCTTTCGGTAAAGTCACGTAGAATGGAAAAAATAAAACAATAAAAAGAAAAACATATTTTATTAAGTGTTATTTTTATTATTTTATTATTTCAATAAAATAATAAAAATAAAACATTATTTTATTATGTTTTATTTTTATTATTTTATTATTTCCGTTCTACGTGACTTTACCGAAAGAACCAAGAAGATGAATCCCTGCAGTCACGAAAGCTTTAAATCGAAATACAAGTCCTTTATTCTGATTCTCCTGATCCACTAGCTCCGTGCCTTTCCCAATCCTCCTCCTCTCATTCCCCATTCTTTCTCCCCTTTTCTCTTCCCTCTCTCATTGCTTTGCCCACCCACCCACCCACTACACACTACATCCTTGATCTCTACTTCCCCCCCCCCCCCTTCCCGTCGTTGCGCCCACGGGCCACAACGAGTTGCTCGGAGCAGAAACCGGTTCGCAAGAGCTGGCGGGGAAGAGCAGAACACGTGGTGGGGAGGGGGGGACACCCATTGCACGGCGAGACACACAGACTCGCTGAGCGGCGTTGTGCCGCAAGCCATGCTAATGCGCCTGATGAAGCTAGTTGTAATTACTGGCGAAACGTCGTGCTGTAAATGCCGTGGCTTGGCTCTCCAACGCACAATTCGTAGTGGCTGTACTCGGGACGAATTGGCACGTTCTGTGTACGTGACACATCTTACTAATTGGCTGTGTTTTGTGCTGGCGGGTTTAACGACACGTTTATATATTTATGTGATCTCACCCCCCAAACCCCCCCTGTATTATGGATGATATTGGTCACGACAGCCCACGTGCTAAGACGTTCTGTTGACGCACCCCAAGTGAACCTTTGCTCGGCGGGAGGTCGCCCATGCTCCTCTGTTGCGCCCCACAGTCAAAAAAAAAATAAAACCGGCTCCCTTTCCTCCAAAACACCTCTTGATGTCAGCTCGTTTGCCCCTTGTTCAAGTCAAGGTTCAATGCCTCCCGCGTGTCCTCTCTCCCTTTAAGACCGGCTCCCTCGGTCTCTCTCTCTCTGAAGTAAACACGAGCCCGCCGTGCCTGTACGTGTCCTACTGATGTCCCCCACTGGGCATCTGTGAAATCGACTGGACATGTGTGAAAATGAGCTTCATAGCTCATCGGATTCCTCCAGCAGAAATAAATATTCTCATTCTGTGCAGCGCGTTCAGATGTGGTCTTGTTCAACGCCGCTGCATTGCCATGTATTCAGGTCTCTATCTCGATCTGATCATCTCTGTGTAAGTCTATGAGTCTCATAAATGCTATGGGTCCTCTGTGAGTCTACATGCGAGTCTGTGGGTCTTTGCGTGAGCCTCTGTGTCTCTATGTGAGTCTCGAGGTCTCTATGTGAGTCTGTGTAGAACAAAAATGCACTCTTGCCGTACAATATCTTGAGATGGGCACGCTTATACGGGATATAAATACACGTTGGACAGTATTTCAGAGCTTAAATCAACGCAACACTTATTCATTCGTAGCGAATAATAACAGCTGGTATCCTGCCATAGGAACGTGGAATTTCCACCACTAGGTCGAGGCTGTGAACAGCGGATGAGTCTCTCCCTATGTTGGTTTGATTAAAAAAACACTTAGATTTTTTTTGTTAAATCAGTAAGTAGATAACTGGACTTTCATATAAAAACGGCAAATATGAGCTTACATGACGTTACCATGCACTAGTAACACATTGCATCATCGGTCAGCAGAGCCATTCATTCAGGAAAGCCTCACTGAGTCCGAAGGCTCATTGTTGATGCCGCCTTCTCAACCCGAATTGTTTTTTGTTGTTGCACGTGGGCGCTAAAGCCAGAGTGGCCGGTGATAGAGAGGAAACAAAAAACCAAAAAAACTCCCATCACCTCTAGGCACACGAGGGGACCACACTCCGTGACGGTCCGCACAGATGGGTTCACGAACCCGGGGCTTGCGAGCCTAGGTCGTGGTGTCAACCATTTGGACGCCCGTGAGAAAAATTTAATATTTAAACAAACTTTTTTTTAACACGCTTTAATGAAATGTACCGTACTCGTAATGGCAGAACTCCACGACTCCAGGAAGTGGCCCCGCAGCTTGGCATAACGTAAGGGGCCGTGGTGATTTACAGGCAACGTGAGTGGAGCGTGGACAATTAGACCCGTAAAAAAATCGTTTAAAAATATGTTTTTAATTTTGAATGATAGAATATAGTATTGTCATCAGTATGACATGCGTATACCAAGTTTGCAGTCGATACGACATTGGGAAGACGGTTGAAATAGAGTTACAAGATTTGAGGATACGACAACAGACAGAGTGAGATAAATAAAAGCGTGTAAAATGTTTAGAAATATATTTTAAAATTTTAATGAAAGAATATAGTATTGTCATCAGTACGACATGCCTATACCACGTTTTCAGTCGATACCACATTGGGAAGTGGGTAAAAATTTAGTTACAATATTTGTTAATGATACGACAACAGACGGAGTTAAATAAAAGCGTGTTTATAATAAAGAGCTTCGTGGTTCATCAGATTCCTTCCGCGTCGACGTGTTGCGTTTTTTTTTAATTGCGACAGGAGGCAGCGTTGCGGGGTGGATGGTCCGCATGCTGCTGGCTGCAACAACAACAACCAATCACAGACGGCGGTGTGCGGCCCAATGTTCCCCCCCCACCCACCCTCCCTCCCAGGCCTTAATTAACCTCCTTAAGCAATCGCGAACGGCCGCTAATGAATGTAACTCGCGTTGGCTGCTGTCCCGGACTAATGGCTTGGGGAGGGGGGGGATGGGTTTGTTCTTTATTTCTACTCAAGCTCGAGCCAACAAAGCGACCGTTCCATTCGGCAAACGCGGCGGGAGAAAAGAGAAAAAATATAATGCGGTTGTGGTGGTGGTTGTTGTTGTGGTTGTGGTTGCTTGGTCAATGGTGATGCTGATGTTGTTTCCAAGGCGATCTTGTCGCGGTGATGGCGATGGTGATAATTATTATAAATAAAATCGCTGTCAGCTGTGCGGAGCGCCGTTCAAGGACACGTGGCGCGTTTGTACTGGATCCGTCTTTCGGAAATTAAGGGGGTTTTGATTGCGCCGCTGTAGATTTACCGGACCGTGGGACATGATTTAAAATGGAAAATGTTAGCCTCTGATGATGGCGACGGGAGCTCAACAACAACACACAAAAAAATGTGGTTTTGTGCAATTACCGTCTGCGCTTGTGTTTCGTGGGAATATTTACTCGTGCTGTTAAAACAAATTTTATCAAAAATCCAAAGTGGTCTCCCCGCTACTCAAATATGCATTGGCGCATTGGCGGGCATCTACCCTTTTACAGCTCTGCGGAGCGAGCGATGGAAATTCCACATTCCTATGACGGGGGGATGGGGGGGGGGTCTATCCGGACGACAACCGCTGTTGACTTCTACACAAAGTGGTACCTATTTTATCGATCGTGGAAGAACTATGGGCTGTATAAACCACCAAAGACATATCCCCCGTATAGCCTTAACAGACTATTGGGGCAAGTGCTGTTAGCGAGCTCCTACAAAGGCCGGCACGGCACACGAGGGGGTGAGTGGCCAGCACCACGCCCGGCCGCCTTTGTTTCCCCAGTGGCGATATTTACGCATCACACCGGGTACTGATTTGAGGCTGAGTCGATCTAGGGGAGGCCCAGGACCGGTTCAGATAACCGTCACCCGTGTCGGTTGTGAGCGGGAATCGAACTGGGGAAACGGGTGATTCGTAGCGCAGAGCGCGCTGACCGCTACTACACTACCGCTCCCCACCACGTCCCCTCCCGCAGCCAGGATGTGAACTCGCTAACCTTGCGATCGCGATCCGCTCGCTCTGAAGCCGGGCCACCTGGCCAGATTTGTACGATTTGGCGACGTTCGGAGTTCCAAATCTTCTTGGTTCTTTCGGTAAAGTCACGTAGAAGGGAAGTAATAAAATAATAAAAATAAAACATAATAAAATAATTCTCACGACGTTTCGGCCACAACGCAAGCAGGTGACCTGAGGACGGCTGCTTGCGTTGTGGCCGAAACGTCGTGAGAATTGCATTTTATCATGTTTTATTTTTATTATTTGATTACTTCCCTTCTACGTGACTTTACCCAAAGAACCAAGAAGATGAATCCCTGCAGTCACGAAAGATTTAAATCGAAATTTAGTTCCAAATGTTACCGTCGGTCAAAAACACCGGCCCACGCCAGACAGACGGGACGGACAGACGGTCAGCCAGCGATGGAGTGACTTCCCGTCGTGTGAGTGTACACGTGTTGAACTTCTTTAGCACCGCACGTAGCCAACCGTGCACATCGGAGATGCCGCAGGGCAGACGGACGTGACCCGTGGCAGCAGGAGGAGAAGGAATGATAATATGTAATTGCAACGGGGGGGGGGGAGCGGTGGTGTAGCGATTGGCACGTTGCGCCGTGAACCCAGCGACCTGAGTTTAATTTCCACAGACACTCCACGTTGGTGGCGAGTGATGTGTGGCCCCCCTCCGTCCCCCTACCCATCCCAAGGCGTCACGGTGGCGAGACGCTAACTACCTCGGCTGGTATACAGGAGGGCGTGGGTGCGATTTAAACCCTGACGCCTGCTGTAATATTTCTAGTTTGTGTCTCTCTCATCATCATCACGGTGGCTAGGAGATGTTAACTACCTCGGCTGGTATACAGGAGGGCGTGGGTGCGATTTCTACCCTGACGCCTGCTCTATATTTCTAGTTTGTGTCTCTCTCATCATCATCACGGTGGCTAGGAGATGTTAACTACTTCGCCTGGTATACAGGAGGGCGTAGGTGCGATCTCTACCCTGGCGCCTGCTGTAATATTTGGAGTTTGCGTCTCTCTCATCATCATCACGGTGGCTAGGAGATGTTAACTACTTCGCCTGGTATACAGGAGGGCGTAGGTGCGATCTCTACCCTGGCGCCTGCTGTAATATTTGGAGTTTGCGTCTCTCTCATCATCATCACGGTGGCTAGGAGATGTTAACTACTTCGCGTGGTATACAGGAAGTCGTGGGTTCGATGCCGACCCTGACGCCTGCTGTAATATTTGGAGTTTGCGTGTCTCTCTCTGCCTCTCTCCCGTATTAAACGGTCAACAAATTCCAACGAGGTTGCTTACGCGTTCAGGCAGCGTTCCCCATTGAGTCTAAAATTCCAACCACCCCCTCCTCCTCGTTTTGTGCGGCTAACATAAAAAAACACATTGAAAAGCGGTAATGCAAAGATTCCTAGGCAGTGTGTAAATAAATGTCTGCGGTAAATTCGCCCGTGAATTGACACCGACGTGATTGTCGCCGGGTTTTTCTGTTCATGTTTTTTTTGCTGTTTGGGGGTTCGTCTGAGACTTTTGTCAATGAAGTGAATGCAATCCGGGCTCCATTCACGCAGGCCTTTGTCGAATAAGCGCTGCCCCCTATTTCACCGACGTGTTCCGTGCACGCAAGGTCATCTACCGCGCGCTCAGCAAATTCAATTACCGCCTCCCCCTTTACACCCGGCTGTGGTGGTGGTGGTGGTGGTTTTGAGAGTTTGTGTGTGTGTGCGCGCGCGTGTCTGGCTTGCGTTCACGAGAAAATTAGAACGTTTAATTATTTTTTCTAATTATTATTTATAAAGCCGTTTCAACCACAGCGGCACGTTGCACGCTCCCGGCATCGCGGTTGGCTACGTACGGTGCGAAAGAAGTTCAGAATACACAAATTTTTTCAACGAATTGTATTATGTGGTACTGATTATTTTTAAATGTCAATCGTGATTTCATAGCCCCGCCGATCCGCTTCTCGATGCGTGGCCTGCCCAGAAAGTTCCGGTTAATTTGGCTGGAATCCCCTTCGCATTGATCGATGTTCTCAATCGATACGGTTGGAATCGCGTCAAAAAATATATCGTCATCATCGCCATTAGTATTGTTATACTGGTAGGAACCTCCTGGTTACACCAGCCCACAGGGGATTATTGTGTCCGTCCGTCCGTCGTGCGTCAAAAAATTGGAGGGGTGGGGCTGGGTGGAGAGGGGAGGGTGGGGAGGGTCTGGGTGGGGAGGGTGGGAAGGGGCTGGGTGGAGAGGGGAGGGTGGGGAGGGGCTGGGTGGGGAGGGTGGGGCTGGGTTGGGGGTAAGAGGGGTGCGGCTGGGTGGGGAGGGGCTGGTCACCCCGTGGTGCCCTTATAAAACTCAACGTTTAACCCACTCACGCCGGCTTGTGCCCGCCCTCACAGTCGGGCATATTTGCGGAATACACCACGCCGCCGTTGACCCTGGCCATTGACCGAGCAACCCAACGTTCCTACCAGCTCCCTCCGCAGGAATGTGTTTTAATTGTCACAGTGCTGGATTGGCAACGTTATCTAACTGGCGAACGTATTCTCAATACATTGCAACACATTCATCAATAACACTGCGCTCTGAAAAAGAAAGCATAGAACAGGCGACGTTTCGGGCAATGGCCCTTCACAAGCACTAAGTGAGGCCAGTGATGTCGAGTCTATTTGACGAGTGTGTTGACGTGCTTGTTGTTGTTGTTGTTGTTTGTGCGCGCGCACCGCTGCCAACACGGAAGCAGCAACATCACCAAAATTAGTTCTCTAATTAATTGGCTTGGGGAGGCATCTTGCTTCGCCTTCTGGCGCATGCCTAGATTGTGTGTGTATGTGTGAAAAGCTCAACTTGGAATGTCGGGGTGTCGTGAGCTACGTAGCCCCAGTACCCGTGATGTTCATGGTGCAATTCACTGGAGGGACTGTGTGTTGTCGTCTTGGTGTGGTCTGGGACTGTTGTTGTTGTTGTTGCCCTGCCCAAGCTTGCATTTTGTGTTGGAAACTCTCCAGGAATTTATGTGTTTATGCAATCTGTACTTACACGCTTTATTTGTATTTATTTGTGGTGACTTGCTCACCTTTGATCTGTTCTGTACGCCTATCGTGTTTCTGTATTGTTCGTTGGTGTAACTTGCTGACCCCGTGCCCCGACTGGACATCTGTGACAAAGAGCTTCATAGCTCATCGGATTTCTCCTCCCGCAGTCTCAGTGAAGATTCTGATTCCGAAACATGGAGCGTTGGGCCCAACGTTGCATCTTTAGTGGGTGAAGGCTTCGGCCGGGTGGTTGAGTTGAGATACTCGACGTGGTGCATTGAGCGAGCGATGATGGTGATGATGATGAGAGTAATGATAGTGATGGTGGTGATGGTGATTATGATGATGATGGAGATGATGGTGGTGATGATGGAGGTGATGATGATGAGAGTAATGATGATGGTGGTGGTGGTGGTGGTGATTATGATGATGATTTCGGTGATTGTGGTGATGATGATGGAGGTGATGATGATGAGGGTAATGATATTGATGATGGTGATGATGGTGGTTATGATTATGATGAAGGTGATGGTGGTGATGATGGTGCTGGTGGTGATGATGATAGTGATGATGGAGGTGATGATGATGAGGGTAATGATAATGATGATGATGGTGATTATGATGATGACAGTAATCATGATGGTGATGGAGATGATGGTGGTGATGATGATGGAGGTGATGTTGATGGTGGTGATGATGGCGCTGGTGGTAATGATGATAGTGATGATGGAGGTGATGATGATGAGGGTAATGATAATGATGATGATGGTGATTATGATGATGACAGTAATCATGATGGTGATGGAGATGATGGTGGTGATGATGATGGAGGTGATGTTGATGGTGGTGATGATGGCGCTGGTGGTAATGATGATAGTGATGATGGAGGTGATGATGATGAGGGTAATGATAATGATGGTGATTATGATGATGACAGTAATCATGATGGTGATGGAGATGATGGTGGTGATGATGGAGGTGATGATGATGAGGGTAATGATGATGGCGATGATCAATAAATATGTGGAACGTGTCGGTCACCGCATATGGAAGCCAAGGTTCGGATCAATACCACCCTAAAGCCTGTAGTTTACAGCACTGCACTATGAACCCGGTGACCAAAAGTTCCATTCCTGGCCATGAAAAACATCAAGTGCAGTGATAACGCAAGCCGGTCCAGGCCCACTGCGTCACTGGCACACACTGACCGGCGTGGTGAAGTATGGTCAAACAAACGCCCAAACACTGCAAGGCATAGGGAGGCCTTTGTCCGGCGGTGCCATTCATAAAAGGGCCGTAAATGTTTATTTGTCAAATATAATTGAGACCGCCGTCCGTCTTAACCGTAGCATTGAATGAATGGTGATGGTGCGTCTGGGTCAATGAGCATCATGTCTCGCTCCGTGTTGTGTGTGTGGTCTTTTTGTATGTAATCGCTGGGAACACTTTTTATGTATTTGCGCGGCCGGTTACTCACTCAGCAACTACAAAAGCTCCCCTTTTTGAGATCCCCCCCTTCTCGGTAAAAAAAATTAAGTTAACCCATCGTTACTCTCTCTCCGCCCCCGCCCCCTCTCTCTATTTAATGCCTCGACACAGAGGCGTGGTTTCTCTGTGTGCCTATGTATGTATCTCTCTCTATGTATCTCTGTGATATGTCTGCTTATATGTCTGTCTATATGTCTCTAGTTCTGTGTTTTATCTCTCTCTCAAATTTAGCATTCTCAGGAATAACGTAATCAACCGGGTAGGGTGTTGACTGGTATGTTATCTAGATTTGTGTTTCTATTTCATTTAGACCTGATGATGATTGCTTGTATTGCAATCGAAACGTCGTATGCTAGTATTTAATTTATTATTTTATCTTTATACGTGACTTTACCGAAAGAACCAAAGAGTCAACCCATCGTGTTGGCGAAACGATTCGATATGAAACGCGCTCCCCCAGAACCACGCCGAACATGTATGTTGTATGCATGGCTAGGAGATGGTGTCTACCACGCCTGGCATACAGGAGGCCGTGGGTTCGATCCCAACCCTGACGCCTGCTGCATATTTGAAGTTTGCGTGTCTGTCTTCCCGTGGTCACGTGGATTTTTCTCCGGGTCCTCCGGGTTTTTTCCCCCTGCACATATGAGCACGTGTGGGAGGCAGTGGTGCAGTGGTGAGCTCATTGCGCGACAAACCCGGCCATCCGAGTTCGAATCCCAATGGCGAATGTTTTAACCGGTCCTGGACCTCACCTAGGTCGACTCAGCCTCAAAACGAGTACCTGGTATGGAGCGTAAACATCGCAACTAGGGATACAAAGGTGGCCGGGCGTGGTGCTGGCCACCCACTGCCTCGCGTGGCCGTTCCAGACTTCACAGGTGCCGCTCGCTAACAGCACTTGCCCCAACAGTCGGTGAAGGCTACACGGGGGGGTATCTTTGTCTTTGGTGCTGGCCACCTACCCCCGCGTGTGGACCTGCCGCCTTCATAGATGCTGCTCGCTAACAGCACTTGCCCCAACAGTCGGTGAAGGCTACACGGGGGGGGGGGTATCTTTGTCTTTGGTGCTGGCCACCTACCCCCGCGTGTGGACCTGCGGGCCTTCATAGATGCTGCTCGCTAACAGCACTTGCCTTGCCCCCAACAGTGTGTTGAAGGAGGCTACACGGGGCACCTTTGTCGTTGCGCTCCACCTTCCTCACCCTGGGTTTCCTTCAGTCTCAGAGGCCACGCGTCCCTTGCACAAAGTGTGCCCTCTCTCTCCCCCTCTCTCTCCCCCTCTCTCTCTTTTTTTTATTTTTACGATCAGAGGAAACAAGAAGATGCTCGGTGTAGTCGGCACTTTGCTTCGTTCATCATTTAGTTTTTTTTGTTATTTTTTTTATTGCTTTGCTTTATTTGCTCCCCTCCCCCCTTTTTAAATGAAAGATTTCACGAAAGATGTCACGCTCTGCTATTCTTACCCCTTCCCCCTCTCTCTCTATCTCCTCTCTCTACCCCCCTTCTCTCTCTCTACCCCCTCTCTCTACCCCCTCTCTCTACCCCCCTTCTCTCTCTCTACCCCCTCTCTCCCTACTCCATGTCTATGTTCCCCCTATGTGTTCTATGTAATATTTGTAATTTTATTTTTAAAAAAATTCTCCCCCTCTCACTCTCCCCCCTCTCTCTCTCTCCCTCGGCCTCCGAGCCGCGTCGCTCCACTCGTGAAACACACGCCAAGTAAATGAGTTTTCATTCACATTTCCGTCCACGGATCAGAGCCCCCCCCCCCCCCATCGCCACCCCACCCTCCCAATCCCCCAGAGCCCCCCCCCCGCCCTTACCCCCTCGCATCTCCACACCGCTGCCCCCCCCCTCCCCCCGAGATTGAACGTTGAGATGTGGATGGAGCAGGGGGGGTCGGCAAGCAGAAATAACAAAACGAGCCATTTTGTTGTTGTTGTCGAATTTGGCATGAAACGCAGTGCAATGTGAATACACACGTGGGGAGCGGTGGTGCAGCGGTTAGCGCACCGCGCTTCGAACCCGACTCACCCGAGTTCGATTCCCGCTCACGGCCAACACCGGTGACGAATATCTGAATCGGTCTTGGGGCCTCCCCCTAGGTCGGCTCGGCCTCAAATGAGTACCCGGTGCGGTGTGTAAGCATTGCCACTGGGGAGACAAAGGCGGTCGGGCATGGTGCTGGCCCACCCACCCCCTCGTGTGCCGTTCCGGCCTTCATAGGTGCTGCTCGCTAACAGCACTTGCCCCAATAGTCTGTTAAGGCTACCCGGGGGGTGGGGGGGGGGGGCGATCTTTGCCTTTGTACATTAAGTCACGAGGTCAGTGCGACGAAAGAGCCGCGGGGGTTGCCGACCTTCCCCCCCCCCCCACTCCCCCCCCGAGACGGAGCGCGATGGTGCTGCTGATGGTGAAAATGGAATGCAACGAGAGGAGGTCAATGGTCGGTTCATTTCCATCACCGCCACGCGATCATTTTCGCACCCCCCCCACCACTTCCACCCCCCCCGCGCGCCCCCCACCTTTTTGTTTCGCTCGCTCTAAAAGGTTCACGCGTAATGTGTTTATTACTCGTCGTATTTTGGTTATGGATGGGGAGGTCGCGCTACGGTGAATTTACACGGAGTACAAAATGAAACCGACACGGAGCAGGTTGAGAAAGAAAAACGCACAACAGGATCGGAATATTTTTACTGGAGGAATCCGATGAGCAATGAAGCTCTTTGGTGTTTCACATGTCCCTCTCGCCCACTTCAGCAATTGTTTCTGGCTGTGGTTGTCCCACCTGATGACGGACGCTTGTGTTGCACCCGAAACGTCGTGATTTAATTTCTTTTATTTATACCCACGTGACTTTACCGAAAGAACCAAAGAGTATGGATTCTTGCAGTCACGAAAGCTTCAAATCAAGAAACAAACAACATCATCATCATCTTGTGCATGGCCATCACCGAGACCTCACCTACATAATCCGCTTCTCAGGTGTGCGCAACGCCTCCTGTCCTCTCTCTACCGTTTGCCCGGAGCGCCGATGTCGCCACGGTCGCGCGTCGTTTAATGGCACCGCGCTGATGGCACTCGCAATCAGAGGCCGCCGGCTTCCATTCAATCTCTCGGCGCGGCATTTACAACAACGGGTCGAGTTCATGAACCGACCCCCTCCCCCACAGCCCCCCCCCCCCACCCACCCCCCGTACCACCCCAAACAGAGGCTGTCCCCAAGGTGCGACGAATCAGGGCGACTGCCCCGGGCCCCGCGTGTTGGGGGACCCCGCGCTCCTGCGTCGCGGTGGCAGATGTAATACTTCCGTTTCGGTTTGAAGGCATCGCGGGGGGCGGGGGTAATGGGGGGGGGGGGGGCTACAGAGTGGAGGTGGGCGGGCGAGGGGCCCCGCCCCCCCACCTTGGACATCTCTACCCTTGCCTCTGAGTCTCCGGTCGCGTGCGCTGGGGCAAAGTGTGGCTGACTGCCATCTATTCCACGACGTCTCGTGAGCGTGGAAGCGTAGACCGAGAAGTCGAGAGTTGACAGCTCTCCAGCGCCCCCCCTCCCCTCCCCTCCCCCCCTCTAGAACATTTGAAGAGGGACGTCTCCGAATGTTGTTTTAGTTTTCCAGAGCGGCCAACCCAACCACCCGAGTTCAATTCCCGACCATGGCTAACAACACAAGCGGCGAGTGATAACCCGAACCTGTCCTGGGTCCGCCAGTACTCGTGCGCTGTGCGGGCACTCGTAGGTGCTGGTGCCTGCCTGTGTGTGTGTGTGTCTGCTAACAGCACTTGCCCCAACAGTCTGTTAAGGCTATACGGGGGATCTTTGTCTTGCCAGTTTGTGTGTGTGGAGTTGGCCACCAACCCCCTCGCGTGCCGTGCCGACCTTCATAGGCGCTACTCGCTAACAGCACTTGCCCCAACAGTCTGTTAAGGCTATACGGGGGATCTTTATCTTTGTGCGTGTGTGGTGTGTGCATGTGTGCGTGTGTGCTTCAGCCGGGAAGAGGCGGTGGCGATCGACAAGGAGCTGAGAGAAGACTACGGCTTCACGCCAGAGCAGCTCGTCGAGATGATGGGCATGGCGGTGGCGCACGCCATCACCAGGGTACGCACAAAGACAAAGCTGCCCCGTGTAGCCTTTGCCACGCCGATGGGGCAAGTGCTGTCGGCGAATACCTACAGTTTTCCACTCCAATGCCCCTACCATCGGAATGCAGCATTTCCCTAGCCCCTGATATAGATGTTAACTACCTCGCTTGGTACACAGGAGATCTGCGAAATATTTGGAATTTGCATGGAAATGTTTTTTCTCCGTTTTCCCTCCACATTCAGAATCAACACGCGGTTAGAGTACTTGGCTGAAAAAGAAGCCATACAGCTCAGTGGGTTATACCTGCCAAGTAAGATGGACCGGTGCAGTTCCACGCACGTTTGGACAGTGAGACGCTTTTCAAGTTAATTGGAGCCTCTGTCTGGAGCTGTCTCTCTCTCTCTCTGTGTCCGGAGCATCTCTCTCTCTGTCTCTGTCATGGCAAGATGCCTTTTAGTGAAGCCTAATTGGCTGTGCACGCTTTTGTACGGAATTGCGCATCCGTGCGGTATAAAGCACAAAAAATACGTCGACCACCTGAGTGCTTTGTCCACCCCCACAGAAATATGAAATCAGTTCGGGGAGAGCTGAGGGGGCTAGCATCGCCATGGGGGAGGGTCATCCGGCAGTGGACTGATCAAAAATTGGATCGTACATTGGTGACTCGGCTGAGACCCAACCACAGGAACCGATCCAGGTATTGTGAATACTGTTTGGTTCTTTCGGTAAAGTCACGTGGGTAGAAAATAAAATAAATCACGACGTTTCGGGCGCAACACAAGCGTCTGTCATCAGGTGAGAAAGCGTGGTCTGCTGCTGAGGCAGACTGTTATTAAAAGGTTTGAAATGGATGTAGCCCAAGGGTCATAAATAAGTGGCCTGGGCTGGTGATGTTAATGTAGGTTTGATGACCGCAAGAGAGAGAGAGAGACAGGGAGGAGGAGGTTCCGTGGGGCATCGCAGTGGCTAAGAAATGTTAACTACTTCGCCAGGTATACAGGAAGTTGTGGGTTCGATCCCGACCCTGACGCCTGCTGTATATTTGAAGTTTGCGTCTCTTTCTCTCATCATCATCATCACAGATGCTAGGAGATGTGAACTACCTCGCCTGGTATACAGGAGGTTGTGGATTCGATCCCGACCCTGACGCCTGCTGTATATTTGGAATTTGCATCAATCTCTCTCCATCATCACAGATGCTAGGAGATGTGAACTACCTCGCCTGGTATACAGGAGGTTGTCGGTTCGATCCCGACCCTGACGCCTGCTGCTGTATATTTTAAGTTTGCGTGTTTTCTCCCTCTCTCTGTCTCTCTCCCCCTGGTCGCGTTGAATTTTCTCCTGAAATAACGAATTGAGGTCCTCGGTAACCTCCTGCAGGCTACTCCCGTGCCACCACACTCCACACTACTTGACTGCAACTCGATGATCCGGGTTGAGTGGCATGTGGAGTTCTGTACCAGACGTCCCCAACACATCTGGTTTTCCGTCTGCAGGCAGCGCCAGTATTGCCCCGTGCTGTCGTTCTCAGACGTGTAAATGATGCCCGCAGCGGCATTGCAAAGTAATAGCCGTGCCGCAGTGACGAGAGTTTATCTCGTCAGCCAGACCTCGGGCCAGATTACAGTAACGTGCGTCCCTTTATTAATCCACTGCTGGATGAATGCCTACCCCCCACCCACCCACCCATCCGTCACGCTGTGTCGTTCATGGGGGTTATTTGACGATTCATCACCGCTCCGGTCAATGCCGGGGTTGCCAAAGTGATGAGCGGATAACCCAGTGCCGGTTTAGATATCGCGCATCGGCCAACGAGCGACGTCTGAACCGATCCCGGACACCCCCATGGGATTTTAAACGATCCGCTCCAAATCAGCGCGGCGTTCCCCTCGCCGGCGTGGGGTCGTGGGGGCGCCCCCCCCTCCGCCACCCCCCGCCCCCCGCCCCCTTTCGTGTGTTCCGCGGGGCTCAGAATAGCCACGGTGGTCCTCTCTGTAGTTCAAAGTCTCTCGTCACGGAGCCACCTTTGTGGTGGTGGTGGTGGTTGTGGCCAGAGGCCGTCCCGAGGGTACACGGCGAATCGGGGCGACTGCCCCGGGCCCCGTGTGGGGGGGGGGGACGCGCTTCGATGTGACGGTGTCAGATGGAGTTTTACTTCTGGTTTAGTTTGAAGGCGGCGAAGAGGGCCCACAGTGTGAGTCGCCCACGCGCCCCTGACTAGGGACGGCCCCGATGGCGTTATCGTTTCTCGCGCTGTTGACAAAAAAAATCGACGGGACTTGACGTGCCTTTGCAATGCGTACTCATACACCTCATACACCGCATGTATTTATATTTAGTCGCTCGCTTACCTTTCCTCGACTCTTCACTGCTGTGGTGTTTTTTTGTGTGTTGTACTGAACATCCGTGGACAAAAGAGATTCAAAGCTCATCGTATTCCTCCAGCGTGAATAGATATTCTGACAAAGCCTGCCTGCATGGGCAACCAGCATGCATAGCAGGTGGCTACAGGCTGCAGCGCGAGCAGAGTGCGGTGGTGACAGCGACGAAGTATAGTTTGAGGATAGGTTTTACCCTTTCTGGCCATAATACAAGGGAATCATGTCTGCGTTGACCACACGAACTTGTGGCGTACATGCAAATAAAAAACATGCTCTGGTAGTATTTCATGCATTGTATTTGAAACTGATTGGTCCACACCAGAGACAGCTTCTATTGAGACCAGACGACGCCAAAAGGCGAACAGCAAGCGAGGTCCCATGATCAAGTATAGTTTTATCTCTGTTTTATCTCTCTCTCAAATTTAGCATTCTCAGGAAGAACGTAATCAACCAGGTAGGGTGTTGACTGCTATGTTATCTAGATTTGTGTTTCTATTTCATTTATACCTGATGATGATTGCTTGTGTTGCAATCGAAACGTCGTATGCGAGCATTTAATTTATTATTTTCTCTTGATACGTGACTTTACCGAAAGAACCAAAGTCGGGAGAGAAATTGACAGTTTCTGTTGTTGTTTGTTTGTTGTAACATTCTGACCACGCCCCGACTGGACATCCGCGGACAAAACGAGCTTCATAGCTCATCGGATTCCTCACCCCCCCCGCCCTCCCTCCCCACCACCACCAGCGTTCGAGTCCTCGTTAACACGGCAGTGGGAAGTTGCGGAGGTCTTCATTTTGGACCGGGAGGGCCCTTGCACAAACCGCTGCGCTCACTACCGTCTCTGCGAGGGGCAGCCTGCCACACAGCCTCAGCTCGTCCTCTTCGTTTTTTTTTCTCGTTTCCCCGCTAATGGCAGCGGCCTCTTGGGGAGGCTTCAGGAGGAGATGACCGCCCGCACCTTTCGCGAAAACCGCGAGAAACTCGCCCGGGCTTGGCGGCTCACGAATTAAGGTCGAGGGACGGAGGGAAAGGGGGAGTTTGACGCTCGCACTCGAATGCAGCGTTGTAAATTGACACTTTTTTTTTGACCCCGAAAATAAATGTCACTAATTGATTTGTGTTTTGGAGGGAAGGAGGGGCGGATATTCAGGGGGGGGGGACGCTCATACCCCCCCCCAACCCCATCCATTACCCCGAGCCCCCACCACCACCACCACCCCGCATAACAAAGACAAAGATCCCCATATAGCCTTAACCGACTTTTGAGGCAAGTGCTGTTAGCGAGCACCTATGAAGGTGGGAACCGCACACGAGGCGGTGGGTGGCCAGCACCACGCCGGGCCGCTTTTGTCTCCCTAGTGGCGATGTTTACACACAACACCGGGTACTCGCTTAAGGCTGAGTCGATCTAGGGGGAGGCCCACGACCGCTTCAAATATTATCGCCACCGTTTATCGTTCGTGAGTGGGAATCGTAGTGGTTTTTTTTTGCCGGGTCTGTAGCGCAGTGCGCTAACCGCTGTGCCACCGCTCCCCACGAGCACCGGCAAACAAAAGATAAAGACCCCCCGTTTAGCCTTGTACACCCCAGGGGCAAGGTGCCGTGAGCACACACACACACACACCGCTTCCACCTGTGCACAAATAACCTTTTGAAGAAGAATGAGATCAATAAGGGGGCCCATTTGTTTGTATGCCACACAAAAAAATTATTACGTTGAATTATTAAAACTATAAACAATGTTTTTTTTTTATTTTTGCCACGTAAGGGCCCCACTGAGCTACACTGCTGGTTTGTCAGAGGCGACCCGGTTATCACAAATGACAGCTCGACAAAGTGCCCAATCGTCGCGGTGGAAATTTATGGCATCTAAACACTCGAAACGCGCGATGTCGATTCTAAACTTGGAAGGGAAACAAATCCCGGAGGATCTGGAGAAAAATTCCCCGCGACCACGGGGAGAGAGACACGCAAACTCCAAATATGCAGCAGCAGGCGTCAAGGGTCGGGATCGAACCCACGACCTCCTGTACACCAGGCGAGGTAGTTAACATCTCCTAGCCACCGTGATGATGATGAGAGAGAGAGACACGCAAACTCCAAATATACAGCAGCAGGCGTCAAGGGTCGGGATCGAACCCACGACCTCCTGTACACCAGGCGAGGTAGTTAACATCTCCGAGCCACCGTGATGATGATGAGAGAGAGAGAGAGACACGCAAATTCCAAATATACAGCAGGCGTCAAGGGTCGGGATCGAACCCACGACCTCCTGTATACCACGCGAGGTAGTTAACATCTCCGAGCCACCGTGATGATGATGAGAGAGAGAGACACACAAACTCCAAATATACAGCAGGCGTCAAGGGTCGGGATCGAACTCACGACCTCCTGTACACCAGGCGAGGTAGTTAACATCTCCTAGCCACCGTGATGATGATGAGAGAGAGAGAGACACGCAAACTCCAAATATACAGCAGCAGGCGTCAAGGGTCGGGATAGAACCCACGACCTCCTGTATACCAGGCGAGGTAGTTAACATCTCCGAGCCACCGTGATGATGATGAGAGAGAGAGAGACACGCAAACTCCAAATATACAGCAGCAGGCGTCAAGGGTCGGGATCGAACCCACGACCTCCTGTATACCAGGCGAGGTAGTTAACATCTCCTAGCTACCGTGATGATGATGAGACACGCAAACTCCAAATATACAGCAGGCGTCAAGGGTCGGGATCGAACCCACGACCTCCTGTACACCAGGCGAGGTAGTTAACATCTCCGAGCCACCGTGATGATGAGAGAGACACGCAAACTCCAAATATACAGCAGCAGGCGTCAAGGGTCGGGATCGAACCCACGACCTCCTGTACACCAGGCGAGGTAGTTAACATCTCCGAGCCACCGCGATGATGATGATGAGAGAGAGAGAGACGCAAACTCCAAATATACAGCAGCAGGCGTCAGTGTTGGGATCGAACCCACGACCTCCTGTATACCAGGCGAGGTAGTTAACATCTCCTAGCCACCGCGATGATGATGATGAGAGAGAGACGCAAACTCCAAATATACAGCGGGTGGCATCGTCCATGTGAGTCTCGTTCATCGCCACTCGAGGAGTGTGGCCACGGCGCGGATGTATAATAGAGACGACGCGGAGGGTTGATTGTTTTTTTAAAATAATTTTCACTGTCATTGTCGCCTTTCGATTTAAAGCTTTCGTGACTGCAGGGATTCATCTTCTTGGTTCTTTCGGTAAAGTCACGTAGAATGGAAATAAAATAATATTATTGAAAATAATATTATTATTTATTATGGAAATAATAAAATAATAATATTATTTCCATTCGACGTGACTTTACCGAAATAACCAAGAAGATGAATCCCTGCAGTCACGAAAGCTTAAAAAAATATCTAAGATTTTTTAAACGTTCATTTACATCTGTTCGACCGGTGCGGAACGAACATTACTCAACGTGGCAGTTGGCACAGCCCCCAACAGGCTGTTACAGGCTACACGGGGGATCTTTGTCTTTGTCACTGTGCCCCCCCCCCGCCCCCCCACAGGCTTTCCCTTTGGCCTCGTTGCCCCGCAAGCAACCCACGGGCCTGGTGATCTGCGGGCCGGGCTACAACGGAGCGTGCGGCCTGGCCTCGGCACGCCACCTCAAGATGTTTGTGAGTGCCGCGTGAGAGAGCGGCTTTGGACGAGAGCTCCGTGTGCTCAAGGAGAGCCGGCGTGCTGCGGCTCACGACGACGACGACGATGATGACGACGACGACGATGATGATGATGATAATGATTTTTTTCGATTTAAAGCTTTCGTGACTGCAGGGATTCATCTTCTTGGTTAATAAAATAATAAAAATAAAACATAATAAAATAATATAAAATAATTTAATATTATTTTATTACTTCCCTTCTACGTGACTTTACCGAAAGAACCAAGATGATGACGATACAACCGGCACCTGCTGATGATGACGATAAACACCATCGTGATGCAGCTTCTACAGCGATCCTCAAGCTGCTGCTACTGCTGCTGTTACTGATTTCGCTCATGATATTGGTGCTGCTGCTGATGATAATAGGATGGGATGGGATGAAAAGAATCGGAAAGAGAGGAGGAGCTAACAGAGAATGGCTTGATGATGATGACGACGACGATGACGACATATGAGATTGGTGCCAGAGACACGTGGCGCACTACGTCAGCATACTGTCACGTGACGGAGGAAAGTGGAAACACGTGGCGACATGTGATGATGATGGTGATCATGATGACGGTGATGATGATGGTGATGATGACGGTGATGATGATGGTGATGATGGTGATGATGGTGATGATGATGATGGTGATGATGATGATGACGGTGATGATGATGGTGATGATGGTGATGATGGTGATGATGGTGATGATGATGATGGTGATGATGATGATGATGACGGTGATGATGATGGTGATGATGATGATGGCGATGATGATGATGGTGATGATGATGATGACGGTGATGATGATGACGGTGATGATGATGACGGTGATGATGATAACGGTGGTGATGATGATGATGATGACGGTGATGATGATGATGACGGTGATGATGATGATGGTGATGATGATAACGGTGGTGATGATGATGATGATGACGGTGATGATGATGATGACGATGATGATGATGATGGTGATGATGACGATGATTATGATGATGACGGTGATAATGATTATGATGGCGGTGATGATGATGATGATGGTGATGATGATGATGGCGGTAATGATGATGGTGATGATGATGACGGCGATGATGATGACGGTGATGATGGTGATGATGATGATAACGGCGATGATGATGACGGTGATGATGATAGTGATGATGATGACGGTGATGATGATGACGGTAATGACGATGATGATGATGACGATGATGATGGCGGTGATGATGACGGCGATGATGATGACGGTGATGATGATAGTGATGATGATGACGGCGATGATGATGACGGTAATGACGATGATGATGATGACGGTGATGATGATGACAGTGATGATAATGATGTTGACGATGTTGGCGGTGCCTTGCGTGCAGGGGTACGAGCCGACCGTCTTCTACGTGAAGCGGTCCGTGAAGCCGCTGAGCCAGGCGCTCACCACGCAGTGCGAGAAGCTCGACATCCCCTTCCTCTCGTACCTCCCCACCGAGGTGACGATCCGTGTTGAGTTGCGCGCCCCTGCGATAACTAGGAGATGTTAACTACCTCGCCTGCTATACATGAAGTCGTGGATTCGATCTCGACCCTGATCCCTGCTGTATATTTGGAGTTCGCGTGTCTCTTTCTCATCATCATTATCATCACGGTGGCGAGATGTTAACTACCTCGCCTGGTATACATGAAGTCGCGGATTCGATCCCGACGCTGGCGATGCCTGTATATTTAGAGTTCGCGTGTCTCTTTCTCATCATCATCGTCATCATCACAGTGGCGAGATGTTAACTACCTCGCCTGGTATACATGAAGTCGCGGATTTGATCTCGACCCTGACGCCTGCTGTATATTTGGAGTTCGCGTGTCTCTTTCTCATCATCATCGTCATCACGGTGGCTAGGAGATGTTAACTACCTCGCCTGGTATACATGAAGTTGCAGATTTGATCTCGACCCTGACGCCTGCTGTATATTTGGAGTTCGCGTGTCTCTTTCGCATCATCATCATCGTTATCATCACGATGGCGAGATGTTAACTACCTCGTCTGGTATACAGGAGGTCGTGGATTTGATCCAGACCCTGATGCCTGCTGTATATTTGGAGTTCGCGTGTCTCTCTCTCTCTCATCATCATCACGATAGCTAGGAGATGTTAACTACCTCGCCTGGTATACATGAAGTCGCGGATTTGATCTCGACCCTGATGCTTGCTGTATATTTGGAGTTCGCGTGTCTCTTTCTCATCATCATCGTCATCACGGTGGCTAGGAGATGTTAACTACCTCGCCTGGTATACATGAAGTTGCAGATTTGATCTCGACCCTGACGCCTGCTGTATATTTGGAGTTCGCGTGTCTCTTTCTCATCATCATCATCATCGTTATCATCACGATGGCGAGATGTTAACTACCTCGCCTGGTATACATGAAGTCGCGGATTCGATTCCGACCCTGATGCCTGCTGTATATTTGGAGTTCGCGTGTCTCTTTCTCATCATCATCATCATCATCGTTATCATCACGATGGCGAGATGTTAACTACCTCGCCTGGTATACATGAAGTTGCAGATTTGATCTCGACCCTGACGCCTGCTGTATATTTGGAGTTCGCGTGTCTCTTTCTCATCATCATCATCGTTATCATCACGATGGCGAGATGTTAACTACCTCGTCTGGTATACAGGAGGTCGTGGATTTGATCCAGACCCTGATGCCTGCTGTATATTTGGAGTTTGCGTGTCTCTCTCTCATCATCATCATCACGGTAGCTAGGAGATGTTAACTACCTCGCCTGGTATACATGAAGTCGTGGATTCGATCCCGACCCTGATGCCTGCTGTATATTTGGAGTTCGCGTCTCTCTCTCTCTCTCTCATCATCATCACAGTGGCGAGATGTTAACTACCTCGCCTGATATACATGAAGTCGTGGATTCGATCCCGACCCCGACGCCTGCTGTATATTTGGAGTTCGCGTGTCTCTTTCTCATCATCATCATCGTCATCATCACGGTGGCGAGATGTTAACTACCTCTCATGGTATACAGGAGGTCGTGGATTTGATCCCGACCCTGGCGATGCCTGCTGTATATTTGTAGTTTGCGTGTCTCTCTCTCCGTGGTCGCGTGGATTTTTCTCCGGGTCCTCCAGGTTTTCCCTCCACGTTGAGAATCGACATCGCGCGTTTAGAGCGTTTGACTGCTGTACATTTCCACGTGATGGTGATGAGCCACTTCGTTGAGCTATCGTTTGTGGCCACGGTGGTTTCTGAAAAGAAAGCTACTCAGCTCAGTGGGCTTTGCCTGGCAAAAAACAACAACAACACATTATTATTTTATTTCTATTCGAATTTTTATTAGTTTTATTATTATTTTTTATTTTTACCTACGTGATTTTGCCGAAAAAAACCTAAGAGTATGAATCCTTGCAGTCACGAAAGCTTCAAATCTATAAAACAACAACACAGTTTAGATCTCAGTCTGAGTGAGTAGCGACACTCGCCGCTGTCCCCACCCGCTCCTTCCATTAGCACGATCGGCTACGTACGGCGCACAAGAAGTTCAACACACACACAGCCGTGCACTTCTCCTCGTCGTCTCCTCGTCACAGCCCTCCTCCTCACCCTCCTCACCCGTGCAGGTGCAGCTGATCAACGACGCCTACTGCTTCGTGGTGGACGCGGTGTTCGGCACGGGGCTGCGTGGCGAGGTGCGTGAGCCCTTCCTGAGCATCATGAACACGCTGCGCCAAGTGAAGGCGCCCGTCGCGAGCGTGGACGTGCCCTCTGGTGAGCCCCTCCCCCCCATCCCCCCCCCCACCCCAACCCCCCACCTCATCACCCCCCCCCATCTCCCCCACCACCCCACACACCGCATCCTCATTGGCCACAATCGGAGTGCGTCCGTTGGACTTTGTTCGCGGGGGAAGGACAAGGAACTCGACACACGCGGAAAGCATTGGGGGGGGGGGGGTGCTAGGGGGGGGGGGGGGTGCTGGGGGTGGGGGTGCTGGGGGTGGGAGGGGGGTTCTGGAGGGGAGGAGGGGCTGAGGTGGGGGGGGATGGAGGAGGTGGGTGGGACGTGGAGGTGGGGGTGGATGGAAGGTTGGGGATCAGGGGGGGGGGGATGTGGGGGAGGAGGGGGGGATGGAGGTGCGGCTGGGGAGAGGGGTTGAGGGAGTGGGGGGGTGGAAGAGAGGGTGGAAGTGGGGGAGGATGGAAGGTTGGGGGAGGAGGGGGGAGGTGGGGGGAGGTGGGGGTGTAGGGGAGAGGGTAGAGGTGAGGGTGGAAGGAGGGGGTGGAGGTGGGGTAGGAGGGGGGTGCTGGAGGGGAGGTGAGGCTGAGGTGGGTGGGGGATGGAGGAGGCGGTGGGAGGTGGATGGGAGATGGGGGTGGGTGGAGGAGAGGGTGGAAGTGGGAGAGGTGGCGTGGAAATGGAGGAAGGAGTGGGAGGTGAGGTTGGGTGGGTGGGTGAGGGGGGGGCGTAGCGAGAGGATGGGAAGTGAGCGAGGTGACGAAAGGGGAAGGACACAAATAAACAAACAAACAAATACACAAACAAACAAATACACAAATAAACAAATACACAAACAAACAAAAACACAAATAAACAAATAAAAAAACAAATACACAAACAAACAAATACACAAACAAACAAATACACAAACAAACAAACAAATACACAAACAAACAAATACACAAACAAACAAATACACAAACAAACAAATACACAAACAAACAACTACACAAACAAACAAATACACAAACAAACAAACAAATACACAAACAAACAAATACACCAACAAAAAATACACAAACAAACAAATAAACAAACAAACAAATAAACAAACAAACAAATACACAAATCGTGCCTTCCCCCACCCCGTGGCTCCCGACCCAGGCTGGGACCCGGACTTGTGCGGGAACGGCTCAGCGTGCCCAGGGGCGACTGGCACCGCTGGGCCCGCTGGGGCACTGCAGCAGCAGCAGCAGCTGCAGCAGCTACAGCTGCAGCCCGATGTTCTCGTTTCGCTGGGGGCTCCCAAGCGGTGCGCTGAGCGCTTCGCGGGGCGCCTGCACTTCCTGGGAGGGCGCTTCCTCCCGCTGGACATTCACAAGAAGATGGAGCTGAACCTGCCCGAGTACCCTGGCACGGACTGCATCGTGCCACTGCTCTAGCCCCGGACATCGACGGCAGCAGCAGCAGCAGCAACAATAGCGGTGGTGGAGTTATCCCTGGTGCCTGCCTGCCTGCTTGCATGTGTGTGTGTGTGTGCTAACGGCACTTGCCCCAATAGTCTGTTAAGGCTATACGGGGGATCTTTGTCTTCGTCTTTGTCTCGACGAGTGTCAGTCTGAAGGCCGCCCCAGATGCGGTGATGTTTGCTGGGATCTTTGTCTTTTGCGTGTGTGTGGGTATGTGTGTGATGTTGGCCACCCACCCCCTCGTGTGCCGTGCCGGCCTTCATAGGTGCTCGTGAACAGCACTTGCCCCAGCCGTCTGTTAAAGGCTACACAGGGGATCTTTGTCTTTGGGGGAGCGGTAGTGCAGCGGTTAGCGCACTGCGCTACGAAACCCGACGAACCGAGTTCAATTCACGCTCTTGGCCACCAACACCGGTGACGATTATCTGAACCGGTCCCGGGCCTCCCCTAGGTCGATTCGGCCTCAAATGAGCACCTGGTGCTATGTGGAAACATCACTGCTGGAGAGACAAAGGTGGCCGGGCGTGGTGCCGGCCACCCAGCCCCTCGCCAACAGCAAGGGGCTGGGTGGCCAGCGGCCGTCGCTTGCGTTGCGATCGAAACGTCGTCGTTTTTTGTTGTTTTATTTTATTATTCCTTGAAACCTATCTACGTGACTTTACCGAAAGGCCCAAATAATATGAATTCCTGCAGTCACGAAAGCTCCAAGTCAATAATGTGTGTATGTACATAAAAAAATAAAAATCCATACATTTCCAATCCACCAATGGACCAAAGCCCCACGCCCCCCCTCCGCCACCAACTCTTATTCCGTAGGATTATCGAACTTTAATTTACTGGGCTGGTCAGTTCATGTTGACTGAATGGGGGGGGGGGGGGGGGGAAGGGAGAGCAAGGGGCAAGACTAATTCTGAAATCTCTCACCGCCAATGTTAGCCGTGGGCCGAGAGAGTTAACAAAAACACGCAAACTCCCGGTTCACCGGGGCTCATCGCGCAGAGCGCCGCTCCGTCACTGCGTGCGAGTTAGCGAGCGCCTATTAACACCGGCAGGGTGAACAAAACATGGGGGGTGGTTTCGGCCAGCCCCATGCCCGGCCGCCTTTGTATTCCCAGTGCTGATGTTTGCGCACCGCGTAAGTTGCTCATTTATAGCTAAGTCGACCTAGGTGGAGGACTGGTACAGATAATTGCCACTGATGTTGGGTGCTCGCTAAGAGCACTTGACCCACAGGCTGATAGAGGGCACACGGGGGACCTTTGCCTTTCTTGATGTGTGTGGGAAGTGGTGGTCCAGTGGTTAGCGCACTGTGCTTCGGACCCAACGACTTTGGTTCAATTACTCACCAAGGGTTAATTTCAGTGGCGAGTGATACCCGTGGCCCGATTGGACATCTCCTAGGTCAACTGGGACGTAAATGAGCACTTGGTGTACAGGTGCGTAAAGTATCAGCACTGGGGAGACAAAGGCGGCCAGGCTTGGTGCAGCCCACACTACCCCTTTGTGTGCCCATCCAGACTTAATAGGTGCTCGCGAACAGACCTTGCCTCAACTGTTATGTTAGGCTTTCAAGGGGGGGTCTTTGTTAATGCATTTGCGATACTAGGCTAGGTATGAATCTGGAATCATATTTGTAGCATTGTTTTGTTGGTCTCTACATAATAGAGTCTCAAGAGAATTAACTTAACAAAATGGTGTCTGATGGGGTCTCTAGACAATAGATTGACCGTCTATTGTCTCTAGACAATAGACTGACCGTCTATAGACAATAGACTGGCTGGTCTCTGATGGGGTCTCTAGACAATAGACTGACTGTCTATTGTCTCTAGACAATAGACTGGCTGGTATCTGATGGGGTCTCTAGACAATCGACTGACCGGTCTCTGATGGGGGTTTCCAGACGACTTACAGACTGACAGTGTACAGCGTTTTTGATCACCACGTAAATGCAACCGAGCAGTCAAGAATTTAGTCCTGGGACTCAGATAACCCCGTTATTTCAGACATCTGCCTTTTTCAAAATCCACCCCGCCGACCACACACACAGTTGGCTAATTGCGGCTGAGTGGACCAACATTAATAAATTAAGAAAACATCTTCAGCGCCGCAAGGAAACAGCTTGCAATGCACGCATGCGTAGCCTGATACGAGGGTTGTGAGAGTGTTTGAGTTTGAGGGAGTGTGTATGTGTGCGTGCGTGTGTGTGCGTGTGTGTCTGTGTGTGTGTGTCTGTGTGTGTTGGGGGGGGGGAGCGGCGGTGTAGCTGTTGGCGATTCTCGCTCACGGCTTACCAACACCCAGTGATGATTGTCTGAAGCGGTCCTGGGCCTCCCTTAGGTCGACTCAGCCTCTAATGAGTACCTGGTGCGGTGTGTAAACATCGTCACTAGGGAGACAAAGACGGTCGGGCGTGGTGCTGGCCACCCACCCCCTGGTGTGCTGTGCCGGCCTTCATAGGTGCTCGCTAACAGCACTTGCCCCAACACTCTGTTCAAGCTGCACGGGGGATCTTTGTCTTTTTTGCGTGTGTGTACGCGCGTGTGTGTACGTGTGTGTACGTGTGTGTGTGTACGCCTGTGTGTACGCGTGTGTGTGTACGTGTGTGTACACGCGTGTATGCGCGCGTGTGTGTGTACGCCTGTGTGTGTACGTGTGTGTGTATACGCCTGTGTGTGTGTGCGTGTGTGTGTATGCCTGTGTGTGCGTGTGTGTACCTGTGTGTACGCGTGTGTGTACGCGTGTGTGTGTACCTGTGTGTGTGTGTGCGTGTGTGTGTACGCCTGTGTGTGTGCGTGCGTTTACAGGGTCCGTTAAGTGATCGCCACGATGGTGTGCCAGTTGATAATAATTTAGGCTGAATACTAGTTACCTTGCACCTGTTTGGTTGTGATATTTTTAATTTTACATTTTCTCCACCCCCCCCCCCCATTTGTCCAATTCATTCTATAAACGTCGGATTGTGTTTTTTGTGTTTTTTGTCCTTGAAAAACGGCCTGGAGTTTGAGACGTCTGAACGAACGTTCTCAAACCGGAATTTGTTGTTATTGTTGTTGTTTTTAAACAACCAAAAACATATTTTTCACGTGATTATTAACCGAGGTTTAGCAGCCAATAGTAAAGTGGCAGCACCAACGCGATCACCGAAATTCTCCGCATCATGAGACGCAACGGAAAAGGGTGCCCAGTGCCAATAAAGTTACATAAATCACTCCGATACAAAGGCAAATGTCCCCTGTGTAGCCTCTAACAGACTGTAGGGGCAAGTGCTGTTAGCGAGCACTTATGCAGGCCGGCACGGCGCACGAGGGGGTGGGTGGCCAGCACCACGCACGGCCGCCTCCCCCCCCCCCCCCGTAGTAGCGATGTTTACACATCTTACCAGGCACCCATTTGAGGCTGAGTCGACCTAGGGAAGGTCCAGCACCGGTTCAGATAATCACGACTGGTATTGGCCGTGAGCGGGAAACGAACTCGGTTTGGTGAGTCGTAGCGCAGCGCGCTAACCACTGCGCCACCGCTCCCCATACGCACTCACACGGCTACCTGATTATAAAACGTACCGCGCAAACTTTGGCCTTTAAACACAGCGGGGGGGGGGGGGGTGAAAGTGCGTCTTACAATCCGGAGAATTCGGTACACAGGTGATCGCTCTTGCATTGACAATTGTTTATCTCGCTGTTTTCACAACATCCCTTTTCACATCGTAAGTGTGTGCGTATCTAGTCCTCGGTATATATATCTATAATTTTGTTCGTGTGTTTTACCAGATCGACTTCTCAGACACCTTCGATGTCTTCGAAGTCGAGACACCCGCACAGCGCAACCAGCTCTCGATTACCTACCTGGGGGCAATCTGCAGGGTGGCGGGTTGCGAGTGGCCCGGATAAAAAAAACAACAACTCTCAATCGTATTTATTATACAGACAACGGCGGTGACGTCTCGGCCGATCCATTTGCTTTCTCAAAACGGCACCGGTTTCACTTTGCGGTCAGACGGGGGCGGTGGAGGGGGGGTGACGGAGAGCCCCGTGAATCCGCTAACCCCATGCGACAAGTCAGGAGGGGCTCGTCCCGTAATGGGCCCTGGGCATGCTTCAGCGAGGGCGCTAATCGAGAGTGGAGCCGTGGCTTCGGAGTGTCCCCCATCTCCTCGAGTGCTACCGGAGCTCACGAGCGTGTGCGCGAGCGAGCGAGTGAGTGTGCGTGCGTATTGGTGCTTGATTTTATAAAGTAGCGACGTCAGCGCGCACGTGTGTGAATTTAGCCTCTTTTACCGTTAGATGGTCGGCCGCGAGAAAGTCAAAATGCGTCGCGTTCTCAAACAAGATCCACTCGCTGGGCAACCCCAGTGGGAAACCATCATTCCACGGTCTCTCACGTAGAAGGACAACGATCGCTGTGATAATGATGATGATGATGCGATAAGAAAAAACATGCATGTGCGTCGGAGAGTTTATTGAGCAGAGCGATGCCAGCGGATGAGATCGAATTTGGTCAAACAAAAATCACGATACCAAGAAGCACAATGCACGTTGTGAACACGAGACGGTGGCGGTCCTTCATAAATGACTTTCACGACGCAGTTCCTTGAACGAACCGCGCGCGGCTCCCGTGCCGTAGGTTGCCGACCCCTACGTTGAACCATGGTAGGAGAGTTTAAATTTTAATGCTACATTATTCACTCTGGAAAGCCACACGTTCTCTGAGTCTTAAGCCGTTCTTGTTTTCAGATTCTGAATATCTATTTACACTGGAGGAATTCGATGAGCTATGAAGCTCTTTTTCACAGATGTTGCAGTCGGGGCGGGTAGGAACGTTACAACAACAAAGAGTACAAAAACACGAGAGTAGTGCAAAGTCCAAGAAAGGTAAACAAATCACCCAAACACAAACAATTACAACTAAACCATCCCCATCCTACCAGGCAAAGCCCACCGACGTATGAACTTATTTTTCAAAAGCGACCTGGCCACAAATGATAGCTCAACAAAGTGGCTTATCATTTGCACATTTATAGCAGTAAAATAATCGCAGGAGGGTCCTGCCCAGGGGATCTTGTGGCGTGATGTGGTGGTTGGTTCCTAGTGGCCACTGAACTCATCCTGCCTCTGCTGATGCTAGGATGACCCAACGACACCTCTGCCCGGGTTGTGGAGCTAATAGTCACTACCCAGAGACTCATCTGCCTCGGAGACGCCATTGTTACGTAGGTTCACATCGCTCCAACCTCTGCATTGGGATGCATGCTGAGGATGCTAGAAATAAAATTGCGGGATAGGGTAAGCGACTTGGAATTTGGAAAGAGGATTTGGCAGGAAACCTGTAGATGTAGTCAGGCAGAGGAGGTGGTGACGGGTGGGATACGTGGCAGGATGAAGGAGGGCCGGTTACTGAGACAGATGGAGTGACATCCAGAGGGGAAGATCTGAAACCACGTGGCGGTGATGAGACTGTGAGAGCAGATGTTGGAGATCGAGCATAAGGAAAGAAGTGATGGTAAGGTGAGGTATCATCAGCGCTATTGGCCGCTCCGCTATGGTGTGATTTACACTCCTGCAGACTGCCTTCGCTTTTGATGGTTGTACTGCACTGCAACTATGGGTCTCATCCCAAGACCAGAAGTCCCCCTTGGCCACCAACTTCAGACAAACTCGACTCATCGTGTCGTCGTCCTCCCACGATAAGTGCCGATTTGGAATTATGGAGATTGCAGGAGAGCGTGGCTGTTGTAAAGACAGGTGAGCCCCAACTCCAGTCGTTGTCTTTTAATCGAACAACATGGCCAGATGCGTAGGAGTTGCTCACTTCCAGAAAGAAAAAAAATAACAAATAAGGATTAAAAATATACTTTTTGGGTGTAGAAGGTATGGGTATTAAGTAATCTAGAGCTATGAACCCTCCACCACCTGACACAGCTAAACAAATCAAGTTGTCGAATGTGCCGATTGGTTTAAATTTTCCGCAAAAAAGTAACCAAAATCAGACAATTTTGTTTACGCATGAAAACTTACTCCGTAGGATCGATCGTTATCTTTTAAAACACTTAAACACGACTTTCGATAAAGTCCCTTTTAAAAATGCATATATATAAGAATGTGTGGTGTCTCCTTGGAACTCAATGAAACGGATCTGGCACGTGCTTGGCATAGGCCTACACGAGGCTTCGATCGCATATCCGCCGGAGCCATTGAGAGATTTGCGCTGAGTAACGTACACGCAAGAGGAATTCATATTCTTTGGGTCTTTCGGTAAAGCTACGTAGATCGAAAAAATATTTAAAATATCACGACATTTCGATCGCAACACAAGCAATCTTCATCAGGTGAAAAAAAAGGTTTATAACATCCGGCCTCAGCAGCTCTCTCGCTATTTTTTCACCTGATGACGATTGCTTGTGTTGCGATCGAAACGTCGTGATATTTTTATTAATTTTCTTCTATCTACGTGGCTTTAACGAAATACCCAAATAATATGTTGTACACACAGCTCATTCGCTGGCTGAAGTTCGACCGCTAATGTGAAAAAATGTGACCTTGGACTTTCATATTCACGTCAAATGTCTTTGTGCCTATGATACAGATGTGACAACGCCGCTATAGCCTGTAGATTATTCTGACCTAGACAGTGGTTTGTGTGCGTCCATTTCCGTCTGTGGTTGTGTACAGGAGGGCGATAGACCTGTACGGCATTCAAAGTTGTTTGGTGCCATTATTCTGCATTGAGGTTCGTGGCATTAATAAACACCTGTATAGACAATAGTTTTAGACTACTGTGTTTGTAATGTTCCCAGCTACAGTCGACATCGTCAGCCATTATCTATCCACTGCTGGATGATAGCCCTCTTTACGCTGTTGCCATCTCTTGTGCCCTTGCGATGCAACGATCCATTCCCCCCTTTTGCCTGCCATTCTTTGAACATCTCAGCCATCCGCCATCGTCCCTTTCAGTAATGTGTTCTACCCAAGCGCCAACAAGTCAATATGACGTTTGATCTGCAGTTGTTCTCTGGTCTATGTGCGGTTCCTCTTTTTCTCTCTGTCCATGCTTATTTGCGCACTTTTCAGATGTTCCATTTTCTTGATCGGTGACCATGTTTCTGAGCCATGCTGTACGTTGTTTATATCATCATGAAAAGCGACACCGTCATGCCTGAATATGAGTTTTCAATCGGTGCGCATTACCTGCAATGACGCATGGTGCACAAATATTGACACCACGCCGCAGTATTTAGCGTAAGTTACAGTTGTCTTCATGCCACGTGAGACTGACAGATTTCGTGAAAATGTACCCAACAAAATCGTATAATCTGCCGACTAATTTCTCTCCTGGGTGGCGATATGAAGAATGTTTATATTTTCGTTCGAGAGTAACTTTTGCTTCTGCTTATAAAAAAAAATGAAAACGTGGGACTGCTATGTTTACAATTACTCACGGATATGTTTAACTCCACTGTGCATACATCGGAGTTAAAACCGTTCTTGGTTCTGCCGCTGCCGGTGTCATCAGGAAGTGTCCCATTCACCATCCTTGCAATACCTCTCCCCCAGTGTTCTTCAGTAATTTTCAGAGGTGGTGGGAGGCAGCATTTTCGCCGATAAGACATCATCGGTGTGAGGGCCGCCACACATTTGAAACTATTGGGTTTGGACAGCACGATGGGGATGTTTTCACATTTGTGTTATTGTCGGGGGGGCCGCACTACAGGCCACAAAGGCCCACACAGTGGCCCACGGGCCTTGCAATGGAGAACATTGCTATATGAGATGTTTTGACACGACGGCTATCCCACGCATTCTGCCACGCGTTTTTGCCACCGGACGTGACGTTTTGCTCGAAAGGCTCGTCTTTGCTTCCGCCATTTTTTTTCGCGACCGCTGCAGCGCAGCCGCCTCCTCGTGGCTGCCAATGGAATTGCCACGTGGCCACCAAACTTCGTCGACTAATTGAGTAGCGAACGAGAGAGGGAGGCAAGCGTGAACGCTTCCAACGCACGCGTTTCGGCAACGACAGACTTTGACGAAGGGCTTTGTAACCTGCCTCGCGTTAACCATTCAATGGATCGTATCAATAGCCACCCTGTAATTGTGTCTGCGTGTTACCCTTCACGTTACGATTAGCTCCTGTGTAGTGACCGCCTCTTGAGACTATGATGCCACCTACGAGTCTGAATGTGTCGGACCCTCCCTCCCCATCACCAAAACTTTCCCATTAAACATAAGCAGCTGTAAAACTATCTCGTGGTGAAGTGGACTTTATTTTCACACTCTTCTCACAAGCCTGTATTTGGAGCGCTAAAATTAATACGATATTTTCGTAATGTAATACAATGTCAAGGTAATATATATTGTGAGGTTTTTTTTAAATATTCTCTCGGATTTCAAGTATATCTGGCTAAAGGACACTAACAGGAGCACTTTTATTTCCATGTTATATTGGGGGTAACAATTATATACAGGAGTTTGAATTGGGAATCTATGAACGGAAAGTTGAAAACACCCCCGTGAATCGTGGTATAGTCCAAAGTGAATCTAGTTATGCAGGAGGTCAGTCACATTGCATGCTTTCATACATCATCAAACGGCAAAAACATTTGATGTTACATTTCGCATGTAAATTTCACGCATCACATATATTAGTGTCATTGAACCCCACCTAACCCTTCGTGGTAGAGACCAGCCCACAGAAGCGGACATCACAGAGTTGTATGTATGCATGCTGAACTTTTTTCGCACCGTACGTAGCCAACCGTGCTAATCGGAGATGCGGGAGCAAGGACAACAAACGACAAAAAGCAATGATGAAGAAATTCGTTTTCATGATCTAGATGATGTAAACGTGCATAGCTCCAGTGGCTTCCTAATATCGGTAGGAAGAGCGTTCCAGACGGCCGCAGACGCACATCTTAAAGCTCACGACACATTGGCCGTCTTTGTTCGATGGCCAGCCAAAATCAGCTGCGAAGATGACTGGAACGACCTCGTCCAATGACCTTTCGATTGTCCAGACACGGGAAGTGGGGCAGCACTTCCCCATCCCGCCCTGCCTCTTTGAGCAACATATGTGTCACATGACGGTCGAACTGAAACGTTTAAATTCAAATGTTATTCTTACAGGTGGAAGTATTCAAATTAGATCTTGCCTGAAAGCTTTCGTGGCTGCAGGGATTCATATTTGTAGTTTCTTTGAACCTATCTACGTGCCTTTACCGAAAGACCCAACTAATAGCATTCAAATTAGGTGCAGGAGGACTATATTTAACCCCCCCTCCACTCCCCACCTCGAGCTATTGTTGCTGAGCCTCGATGTCCCCCCACGCGTTACACCACGCGGCGTGGTTTGATGTCCCCCACGTTCAGAGTGAACCACGTGACTCCGCGCGCGCGACTCTCTGTGTTGCATTGACGTCACAAAGCCCCGGGGGCATTTCCAAAGGAGCCCCACGTCACTTCTCGTCGTCACCAGCCCGAACCCTACATCCCACTGACGTTACCGTGAGCACTCTAATTAATGCATGTACGCACGCAAATAGGTAAAGCCCACTGAGCAACGTTGTTCTTCATAATCAACGTTTTTGGGTTTAGATCGCGTTATTTATAAATGTGTCGTAACACTCCACCACCCGACACGGCCAATCAGTAAAAAAAGTGTCACGTTGACAAAAGACAAATAGTTCACTGCTTTAGCCCACCGGTGTGTTGAAGCGTGAAACCACAACATTTACAATTTTTGAGTAGTACGACGTTTCGCTGGTAATTGCATCCAGCATCATCCGGGCAATTCGCCAGAAGCGACCTGGCCACAAACGATAGCCCGACGAAGTGGCTTATCACGTGGACATTTATAGCAGCAATCTTCATTTGCAGCTTTCGTGACTGCAGGAATCCATACTGTGAGTATGAAAGAAGCAAAGAGTATTTATGTCCGCAGCCAAACACTCTAAACGCGTGGTGGTGTTGATTGTAAATGTGGAGGGAAAACCCGGAGAATACTCCATGCAGACCACCACACCGACGCAACACGCACACTTTAAATATACAGCAGCAGGCGTCAAGGTTGGGATCGAACCCACGACCTCCTGTATACCAGGCGAGGTAGTTAACATCTCGCCACCGCGGCGGCCCCAAATTAAATGTCAAGTGTTGCTGGATACCGTCTAGACAACGAATGTGTCTGGAACTGCCGATTGTGCGGTCATTTTTGACGGTCGCTTTGCCTTTTGAACGTAGGCTTTCGCGACCAATATCATCCATAATACAGGGTTTTATTTGGGTTAGATCGCGTAAATATATAAATGTGTGGTTAAACCCGCCACCACCAAATTGGCTGTCGCCTGATGAATCTAGTTGTAGTTGCTGGCAAAACGTCGTACTCCGATTGTAAATGTTGTGGTTTGGCTCTCCAACACACCGGTTAGTGATGTACTAGTACACTACACTATACACTACACTATACACTACATTACTCTACACTACACACTACTATACACTACACTATACTCTACACTACACACTAGTGCTGTACTAGTGACGAATTGGCCACGTTCTGTTTACGTGACAACCCTTACTAGTTGGCTGTGCCGGGTGGTGGCGGGTTTAACGACACATTCATATTTATTTACGCGATCTAATCCACAAAACCTGTCTCATGGTTGCCTTTTGGAGTTTGATGGGGAAAGATAATATAATTGTGATCAAACACAAGCCTCCGAGATTGCCGCCCCTCCCACACACAAATACAAAGCTCCCCCTGTATAGCCTTAACAGACTGTTGGGACAAGTGCTGTTAGCGAGCACCACCGATGAAGACCGGAACGGTACACGAGGGGGTGGGTGGCCAGCACCACGCCCGGCCGCCTTTGTCTCCCTAGTGGTGATGTTTACACACCGCACCAGGTACTAATTTGAGGCTGAGTCGACCTAGGGGAGATAATCGTCACTGCTGTTCAGGGTAAACGGAAATCGAACCCGGGTCGCCGGGTTCCTAGCGCGGTGCGCTAACCGCTACACTACAGCGCCCCACACACACATCCAATATAACCGGTATTTGCCATACCGTATATCCCATTGATGACATTTTAGAGTCCTGCCAATTGTTCGCAGTAAGGGATGATGCAACACTCATCTTCACACACACACAACAGATTCCGTCCCTCCCTTAAAACAACCCCCATCTCTTCTCCCGAGCCCATCATGCTGCCCCCGCTCCCCATCTACCCCGATCACTACCCCTATCAGTACCCAACCCCTATCACTACCCCTATCACTCCCCCTATCACTACCTCAGTCACTACCCCTATCACTACCCCTATCACTACCTCAGTCAATACCCCGATCACTCCCCCTATCACTACCCCTATCACTACTTCAACCCCTATCACTACCCTTATCACTACCCCTATCACTCCCCCTATCACTACCTCAGTCACTACCCCTATCACTCCCCCTATCACTACCCCTATCACTACCCCTATCAATACCCTTATCACTACCCCAACCCCTATCACTACCCCTATCAGTATCACTATCACTACCCCTATCCCTCCTTCACCACTCCCACCTGTTCTGCTGTCACCATAACCCCACTCTTTCTTTGAAGCGCCATCACCTCACGTACAATTGTGTCTTTGTTGTAAAGCGCCTTGGATTAAGGCGCTATATATAATGTATATATATAAGATGAGCGTGGCGTGCGCCTACTGCGTGAACTTTGCCCGCACTGACGATTTGAATTTCGCGCGTGCGTTGCGTGCGCCACGTGTCCATAACCGTGCGCTCAAATTCACCCGCGGCTCTTAAACTCGTTCATTTTTTTTATTACAAACTTTATTCAACAGCTCTTTTTATGAACACATATAATGCCAGTTTGACGGTATTTTTTTGTTAATATATTTCAAACAAAAAGCAACTAAATTAAAACATCGTCCCAAATTAGGCCTCACTCAAACAGAAGGGGCTTGAGTGACCCCAGGTCCCTGATCGTGGAGGTCCGTCCAGTTGGCCGGAGCCCGCGTCTCTCTTCCGCTCTCTCCCACCACTCTCTCCATCACTCTCCCACTCTCTCCACCACTCTCCCACTCTCTCTCGAACTCTCCGACACTCTACCACTCTCTCCACCACTCTCCCACTCTCTCCACCACTCTCCCACTCTCTCCACCACTCCCCCACTTTCTCCTGCACTCTCTCTCGAACTCTCTCCCACACTCTCCGACTCTCTCCCGCACGCGACCCTCAGCTCTCGACTCGCCACGGCTCCTCCGCACCGATCGTGAACTCCGCGGCGCCGCTGCCGTTCCTGCCCAGGCCACTCTGCACACACACAAAGACAAAGATCCCCCGTGTAGCCTTAACAGAGTGTCGGGGCAGGTGCTCTTCGCGAGCACACATGAAGGCACACGAAGGGAGGTGGGTGGCCAGAACCACGCCCAGCCACCTTTGTCTCCCCGTTGACAATATTTCGGCACCGCACCATTTTCGGCCGTGGGGAGAGAGGCCCAGGACCGGTTCGTATAATCGTCGTCACCGCTGCTGTGCCGTGAGAGTGGCGAGTCGAACTCGGGTCGCCGGGTTCGTCTGCGCAGCGCCACCACACACACTACGGGCTGCACGATGGGCGCCGGTGTGTTCGAGTGATACCGCAGAACCTGTTTAGAATGATTATTTGTGTATCATTATTATCACAGCATTATTAACGTTCAGCCCTTTTGAAATAGAAATTTGGGGGGGGGGGCAACGTCCCCCCACCAGCCCCCCGCCGTGGCATAATTGGTGGGAAACTGCTCCCCCCCTCCCACTTGAGAATGTTGAGTTCCACGCCTCTGCCATAGAAGTCGTGCGCGTGATGCTCGTGGTGTTCCCGTGCTCGCGAGCGCGCGGTGGCAGAGGTGGGGGTGGTGGGGTCTGGTGGGGGGGGGCTGGTGGGGGTCTGGTGTGGGGGGGAGGCTGGTGGGGGTTGGTGGGGGGGGGCTGGGGGGGGTTGGTGGTGGGGGTCTGGTGTGGGGGGGGCTGGTGGGGGTTGGTGGTGGGGGGTCTGGTGGGGGGTGGGGCTGGTGGGGGTTGGTGGTGGGGGTCTGGTGCGGGGGGGGGGCTGGTGGGGGGCTGGTGGTGGGGGGGGGGGGGCTGGTGGGGGTCTGGTGGGGGGAGTTAGGGGGGAGGGGTCTGGTGGGGGGGTTAGGGGGGAGGGGTCTGGTGGGGGGGGTTAGGGGGGGGGGGTCTGGTTGTGTTGGGAGGGTAACGCGACTGCAGCGAGCGTGACCGCAGCTCCCAGCCGCACCTCGCCACCGACTCCGTCTCCGTGCCGCGAGGCGCCGCCCTTGAGCGGCACGAGCTCGGCCACCTCGTCCCACTCCTCGTCCTCCTGGTGGAGGCCCCCGCGCCCTTCCTCCCCGCGCCCCGCGTCCACGGCCTCCAGCTCGGCGAGCGAGAGGTGGTGCACGATGGCGGCTCCGAACGCGTCTCCCAGCAAGTTCACGGAGGTGCGCAGTCGGTCCCTGCACGATCAACCCCCATCACCCCGCCGCACAGGTGAACGATGGCGAGATGTTAACTACCTCGCCAGGTATACTCTTACACTAAACCGGCTTCATGTTCTTGGTTCTTTTTTCGGTAAAGTCACGTAGAAGGGAAATAATAAATAATGAAAATATAAAACAATAACATTCTCACGACGTTTCGACTGCAACACAAGGTGTGGATTTCACACCTGATGATGATTGCTTGTTTTATATTTTATATTATTTTATTGTTTCCCTTCTACGTGACTTTACCGAAAGAACCAAGAATATGAATCCCTGCAGTCACGAAAGCTTTAAATCAAAAAACTAATCCGGTTTTTTAATTTGACTACGGAGGTGCGAAGTCGGTCCCTGCATGATCAACCCCCATTACCCCCCCCCGCCCCCCGCACAGGTGAACGATGGCGAGATGTTAACTACCTCGCCAGGTATATTCTTACACTAAACCGGCTTCATGTTCTTGGTTCTTTTTTCGGTAAAGTCACGTAGAAGGGAAATAATACATAATGAAAATATAAAACAATAACATTCTCACGACGTTTCGACTGCAACACAAGGTGTGGATTTCACACCTGATGATGATTGTTTGTTTTATATTTTATATTATTTTATTGTTTCCCTTCTACGTGACTTTACCGAAAGAACCAAGAATATGAATCCCTGCAGTCACGAAAGCTTTAAATCAAAAAACTAATCCGGTTTTTTAATTTGACTACGGAGGTGCGCAGTCGGTCCCTGCATGATCAACCCCCATTACCCCCCCCCCGCCCCCCGCACAGGTGAACGATGGCGAGATGTTAACTACCTCGCCAGGTATACTCTTACACTAAACCGGCTTCATAGTCTTGGTTCTTTTTTCGGTAAAGTCACGTAGAAGGGAAATAATAAATAATAAAAATATAAAACAATAACATTCTCACGACGTTTCGACTGCAACACAAGCAATCATCATCAGCTGTGAAATCCACACCTTGTGGATATTTCTCTGCCCCTCCCCATTTAGCAACATGCTTTTAGACTCTTTGGCTACACTGTAAATGTTCACGCGATAAGCCAATTCGTTGAGCTGTCGTTTGTGATAGCCAGGCCGTTTCTGAAATGAACAACCAAAAAATCCATAGTTCAGTGGGCCTTACCTGGTCAAATAATACCTGATGACGGTTGCTTGTGTTGCAATCGAAACGTCGTACTATATTATTTAATTTAGTTATTTTCTACGTGACTTTACCGAAAGAACCAAAGAGTAAATACAAACTAGTTTGGGTTGAGTAGTGCGTCCCTATCGCTTGCGAATTTCCTAGAGATCAGATGAACTAACTCTGCCCTTAATTCTAGATTTGAAGTTTTCGTGACTGCAAGAATTCATACTCTTAGTTATTTCGGTGAAGTCACGTAGGTAAAAAAAAATGAAATTAAAATTAATAAAAAATAAAATAATAAAATCACGACGTTTCATCACACTTGATGCAGCAAATCTGGCTGTGACGGTCCCCCACCTGATGACGGAGACTCGTGTTGCCTCCGAAACGTCGTGATTTTTTTTATTAATTTCATTTTTTTTACCTACGTGACTTTACCGAAAGAACTAAGAGTATTACTCTGCCCTGCAGAGGGGATGGGGGGGTGGGGGTAACGCTCACAGGAACCAGTCGACAGCCACCAGCAGACTGATGTCAGATGTAGGGAGTCCCACGGCTGTGAGGACGATGAGCATGGTGACCAGGCCGGCACTCGGGATGCTGGCGGCACCCACGCTCGCCAGCGTGGCCGTCATGCTGGCGAGGGTTGGGGGGGGAGGGCACGGCAGCGTTAGACGACCTCGTGATACTGGGGAACGGTGGTACAGTGGTTAGCGCACTGCGCTACGCCCGGCCACGCACGAACTGTCAACCCTTCTCTCCTCCAGCCACCCACGTGACCTGGTGCACGTGACGATCACGATCTGTCAACCCTTCTCCCCTCCAGTCACCCACGTCACGTGGTGTCCCTGACGATCACGATCTGTCAGCCCCCTCCCCTCCAGCCACCCACGTGACCTGGTGCACGTGACGATCACCATCTGTCAACCCTTCTCCCCTCCAGCCACCCACGTGACGTGGTGCACGTGACGATCACGATCTGTCAACCCCCTCCCCTCCAGCCACCCACGTGACGTGGTCCAGCCACGTCACGTGGTGTACCTGACGATCACGAACTGTCAACCCCCTCCCCTCCAGCTACCCACCCACGTGGTCCAGCCACCCACGTCACGTGGTGTACCTGACGATCATGCTCTGCCAACCCCCTCCCCTCCAGCCACCCCACGTGACGTGGTCCAGCCACCCCACGTCACGTGGTGTACCTGACGATCACGATCTGTCAACCCCCTCCCCTCCAGCCACCCCACGTGACGTGGTCCAGCCAGCCACGTCACGTGGTGTCCCTGACGATCACGATCTGTCAACCCCCTCCCCTCCAGCCACCCACGTGACGTGGTCCAGCCACCCCACGTCACGTGGTGTACCTGACGATCACGATCTGTCCTCCGTCGAGGGCCACGCCGTTCATCTGCGCGATAAAGATGGCGGCCACCGCCTCGTAGAGTGCCGTGCCGTCCATGTTGATGGTGGCACCAACGGGCAGCACGAAGCGCGTCACCCGCTTGTCGATCTTCAGGTTCTCCTCCAGGCAGCGGAACGTGACGGGAAGGGTTCCGGCGCTGCGCCCACAAGGCACGTGCGTTGTTGTTAGGCTCTGTACGTACCGTTGGACTTCGTTCGCACCGTACGTAGCCAAGCGTGCTCTGCAAAGGGTAACGCTACTTCTAGATTTGAAGCTTTCGTGACACGCAAGGATTCATACCCTTAGGTTTTTTTCGGTAAAGCCACGTAGGTAAAAAGTAATAAAAATATAATAGAAATAATAGAAATAAAATGAAAAATCACGACGTTTCGGAGGCAACACAAGTCTCCGTCATCAGGTGGGACCGTCACAGCTCAATTTAACAGATAGGTAAAATTCCACCACGTAGAGGGTATTCATTCTAGATTTGAAGCTTTCGTGACTGCAAGGATTCATACTCTTAGGTTTTTTCGGTAAAGTCACTCTACGGGGAGGAATTTCACCTATCTGTTAAATTGAGCTGTGACGGTTCCGCCTGATGATGGAGACTTGTGTTGCCTCCGAAACGTCCTGACTTATTATTTTATTTCTATTATTTCTATAATATTTTTTTAAAAAATTTTACCTACGTGACTTTACCGAAAAACCTCAGAGTATGGTAACGTTACTCTTTGGTTCTTTCGGTAAAGTCACGTAGGTATATTTTATTTTTTCTACCTACGCGACTTTACCGAAAGAGCCGAAGAGTACGGATTCCTGCAGTCACGAAAGCTTCAAATCAAAGGTGACATTGCAAAGGCTTCCTTGCAAGCTGGATATTATCTCGTATAGATTTATGTAGATGTTTGGGTGTTGAACTTCTTTTGCACCCTACGTGGCCAACTGTGCTAATCGGAGGCACGGGGGCAAGGGCAACACACAAAAGGCAGTTCTAGAGAAATTAGGTTTCAATCTAAGTTTGAAAGTGCATTGCTCAAGTGGCTTCCTAATATCGAAAGGTGCGGTCTGAGGCTGCTGCTGTTGTTGTTGTTGTCTTGCTGCCTTGCCCCAAGGCTTGCAATTGATGTGGACAAATTGGTAACAAATTATTTGCACCTGCGAATAGTATTTATATGCCTGATTTATTTTTAGAGACTTGCCTACCGATTTTTGGCACCTCCGATTAGCACGGTTGGCTATGCATGGTTACATAAGCTCAACACATCTTAGCTCTATATTACACTCCCATCGTGTTTTTGTATTGTTGTTGCCACTCACTGACCCACGGCTACTTGACATCCGTGCCAAAACAAAAACATTTCATAGCTTCATAGCTCATTCGATAAACAAAGATGCTGACAACTTACGGTGCTATGGATGATGATCCTAGTGATGATGATACAAATTTTGATTTAAAGCTTTCGTGACTGCAGGGATTCATATTCTTGGTTCTTTCGGTAAAGTCACGTAGAAGGGAAATAATAAAATAATAGAAAACAATAAAAATTCTCACGACGTTTCGACTGCAACACAAGCAATCATCATCAGGTGTGAAATCCACAGCAAGAAGATTTGATGATACAAATACTAATGACACTGCTGCTGTTCAAAAATATTATCCAGATTCATGGTGCTGCTACTGATGATTATCATGCTGTTGTTGACGATAGTGATCATCTCCTCCTCCTATACTGTCAACATTATTTTACCGATGTTCGTATGTTTGTCAATTGGAACGAGCTTATCAATCTACGACGACGACGACACCGCAAGTTGTCGACAAGCGCGCCATCGATCACCGCCCTTTGCGAGCGTGGGAAGAGGAGAATCCGAACCAGGATGCGGTGCCCAGAGCCATGAGCCACGCTTGGAAGACGCCCACGAAGAATTTGATGGGGTTCTTGCGCGTGATGACGAAGTAGACGAGCGGCAGGATGACGGCGCCGTGGATGAGGAGGCCCACGATGACCGTGAGCATGTACATGCCCAGCTGGCGCATGACCACATGCAGGTCGCTGAGCTCGGCGATCTTGCCGCAGATGAGCGACGCGATGCCGATCGGAGAGTACCTGTCCCACGCGGGCACAGACACGCGGGCACCGCCGCCTTTAGCGCCCAACGCTCCGCGACTCCGCAAGCGACGATGCATGGCGAGTTCGCGATTCATTGGCGGGTTGGAACCTCATTTGCAAGTGAAAAAATATGATAATTGTTTTTTTTACCCTTTTATCTGGCAACAAAACTGACGCTTTTTTTCACAAGGAGTCATGTTTGCATAGACCACAATACCTGCAGTCATAATGCAAACAAAAAAAACATAACTCTGATAATGTGCACTGTCCTTGAAGTCCAATGGTGTAAATGCTTACCCCGAGCTCTAATACTCTGATGGTGCATTGTCTTTGAGTTGTGCGCCTTTTGGCGTCATCTGGTCCAACCCATGTGAGACTAGGCTCTAAGGAAAGCTGTCTCGGGTGTGGACCAATCAACTTCAAGGACAGTGCACATTATCAGAGTTATGTTTTTTGTTTGCATCATGACTGCAGGTATTGTGGTCTATGCAAACATGACTCCTTGTAAAAAAAAGGTGTCAGTTTTGTTGCCAGATAGAAGGGTAAAAAACAATTATCTCATTGGCGGTTGTTGTTTTTTTTTGTGTCTTTAATAAATGGCTTTTTTTGGTGGGTTTACTCTCCAACACACCGGTGTGCTGTACTCGTAAGGAAATTGGCATTGTTCTGTTTACGTGACAAACCTTACTCATTGGCTGTGTCGGGTGGTGGCGGGTTTAACGACACATTTATATATCTACGCGATCTAGTCCGAAAAACCTCTATTATGGATAATTTTAGTTGCGAAAGCCTACTACGTGTTAAACACACATACACACACATACACACACACATACACACACACACATACACACATACACACACACATACACACATACACGCACACACATACATACATACATACACACACATACACACACAAACACACACAAACACACACACACATACAACAGTTCCGTGGAGGGGGCACCGGTCGCGAGCCACCGCTATCGGCGGTCGAGGCGCGCGCTCCCTGTCGCCGCACTCGCCAGATGACGATGATGACGAGTCGCATGATGACCTCGTTGAGGACGCTGAAGAACTTGAGCATCGGCGTGGCCTCATCTCCCATCTTGCCCATCACCACTCCGAAGGCGATGACAAAGCAGATCAAGCCTACGCAGAAGCACGCGGTGGAGGTTGGTGGCTTGACGATGCGCAGGGATGCGCAGCTGCGCCCCGGTTTAAAAGCTCGCAAGCGTAGAGAAGGGAGGGAATGACCGTGGCCGAGAAGACCTGAAGCTTCGTGCGGAGTGATAGACCAGGTAGCTTCCACACAGCGTTACGCAACCGATAAAAAGATAATGCCGCTCGACTGATTCGGATTGAGACCTCTGCTGTTTAACCGGAGCCTGTCATGAGCACACTGCCCAGGTATGGGAAACTCTCCACTCTCTCCACAACTGCCCCATCACCGATGGTTCAAAATACCCAGGCAGGTGCTTCGTTTTGGTGGGGCCAGGTCCGCGTGTGCCAATTCGTTGGAGGCAACGTGGCCGTCCCAATAACATGCTCGCCAGCAGCGGCGGACTTTGGCTAAGCCATCGAACAATGACGCTCACCGCCATCGCGCGCTGTCAGATGCGCTTCTGCGGCCGTCTGGAACGCTCTTCCTTCAGACCCCCCGAGAGAGAGGGATGATGAGCCGAGTCAACCCCCCCTCCCGCCACGCCCCTCCCCCCCGATCAGGATTTGAACTGGAAACTGTCCGATCGCTCGATCCGAACTGATGGAGCCAGCCACCGCGTTGCTCCGTTAACTGATTTGTCGATCTCTTTTCTTTCCCCGTGGGATGAACGTTCGCTCAAAGTCACGCGAACGTTCGCCGAACAGGACAGTAACAGCCCCACGCACAGCGGCTTACCCAGCACGTTCATGCCGTCCGTGTAGACCAACGTCTTGGTGGTGAGGAGCTGGAAGCCGTTCGCCTCGCTGGAGTTGCTCGAGTTGTACGCGGGAGCCGGCGTGGAATCATGGAGGTCCGTGACGGGAGCTTGGCTTGAACTCAGGTTGGCAACGTCTCTGGCCAGCGTAGAGGGCACCACCACCGTCGTGGTCACCGTGTGGATCTTTGCGCGGGGGGGGGGGGGCGAAGGACACCAGCGGTGGGTCAGGGACGTCGCGTTCACTCCTCGCGCGGAATCGGCGATATTTATTTAGGCTGCAGGAGGAAATTTCGATGAGCTCTGGAGCCCATTTTCGCACATGTCCAGGCGGCGCGAGTCAGCGAGTTACAACACGGAACAATATCAAGAGAAATAAAAAAACAACCCAGTCAGGAGTACACTTCGGCTACAAATCGCGGCTCCTGTTGCCTGCTCACATCATTACATGCGGTCTTTTGTTTGCTATTTTACATTCAACCTATCTCGTGGTGGTTGTCAAGGGGGGACCTCCAACTCGTAGCTTTAGCCACCGGGGGGGGTGAGTGGGGGGTGGGCACCCCCTGCCCCCGTCCCACCTGCCCCCCTGCCCTCTCGCCCACCGAGCGAAACAACAACAACAACAACCACCATCCGTCACCTGTTGGATGCACGCCTGCACGAGGTTTTCCGGGAAGACGTTTCGAATGAGGTCGAAGATCGCGTCGACGCTCGACACCGCCTGGAGTTCCTCCTCGTCGTGGCCGTGGTCCGGTTTGACGCTGGGGTCTCCCGGGTGGATGGCGAGCACCAGGACGATGCCCAGGATGGCGGCCGTCACGGACGTGGCCAAGTAGTAGATCAGGGCCCGGCGGCCCATGCGGCCGCTCGACTGCGCGTCCAGGCCCGACAAGCCTGGGGGGGTGGCATCACCGCCACGTGACACACTGTGACGTGACGTGACACACCGCCACGTGACACATCGCCACGTGACACACCGTGACGTCACACACTGTGACGTGACACACCGCCACGTGACACACCGCCACGTGACACACCGCCACGTGACACACCGCCACGTGACACACCACCACGTGACACACCGTGACGTGACACACCGCCACGTGACACCGCCACGTGACACACCGCCACGTGACACACCGTGACGTGACACACCGCCACGTGACACACCGTGACGTGACACACCGCCACGTGACACACCGTGACGTGACACATCGCCACGTGACACACCGTGACGTGACACACCGCCACGTGACACACCGCCACGTGACACACCGTGACGTGACACACCGTGACGTCACACACCGCCACGTGACAAACCGTGACGTCACACATCGCCACGTGACACACCGTGACGTGACACACCGTGACGTCACACACCGCCACGTGACACACCGTGACGTCACACACCGCCACGTGACACACCGTGACGTCACACACCGCCACGTGACACACCGTGACGTCACACACCGCCACGTGACACACCGTGACGTCACACACCGCCACGTGACACACCGTGACGTCACACACCGCCACGTGACACACCGCGACGCTCGAGGGTGGCGGCGCTACCTGTGATGAGGCTGGAGACGATGAGCGGCAGGATGAGCATCTTGAGCATTCGCATGAGAATTTCCCCGGGGAAGGAGATGATGAGAATGGTGTTTGGCTGCAGCTGACCGCTTCGACGGAACACAACTCCAAACAGCACCCCCATGATCACTCCTGTCGACAGGTGGTGGGGGGGGGGGTGAAGGGGGGGGCATGTGGGTCAACAGATACAAGAAGTGCTCAAATGTAATGTCAAACAATACGAATAGGTGATGGTCGAGTGGGATTATCTAACAGACGGGCGTGTCCTTATTCTTAGTTTTTTTCGGTAAAGTCACGTAGGTAAAATAAAAGTAAAATAAAAATCACGACGTTTCGGAGGCAACACAAGCTTCCGTCTTCAGGTGGAACCGTCACAGCACGATAGCTGTATCAAGTGAGAGAAATTCCAAGAAAACAGTCCTTGTATATATACTGGTTGAGGGTGGGAGGAGCCAAGGTAGGCCCTGGAAATTATTATTGTGAGGTTCGGTGCGGCTGAAGTGTCCTTGCCTACAGACACGTGGCAATGCACCAGCGGGCCCTGACTGCTGCTGCTGATGAGACAACGAACGTCAAAACCGGTCCAGAGTTGTTTCCTGCATTGAACTCATCTGGCTGAAAAGAAAAAGAAAACCTCTCCCGGAAGGCCGCGTGGCTGATGGAATGTTAATGTGCAGAGACACATTTGGGAAGAAGGAGGAAGACGAGATGGATTGCACGCCCGTTGTTTTGTAACATTCCATGGAGCGTTTGACGCCATCAACTCGACAATCGTCTTCAAACTCTGCCGTTCAGCAGCTTGTTATTGCGTGTTTAAAAAAAAAGTTTTTTTCATTATTCAAGAACTCAAAAAAAGGCAGATACGTTCGAGAAGGGGGTGATCTTGTGTAGCGCGGCACGTTGCCAGGGCAACGTCTCTGAGCCTCGCCTCAACTACAACATTGACGGAGAACCATCGATTGGGAAATGACACTGAAGACAAAAGTGCGATTCGCAAAGAAACGAGCGAAGGCAAAACGAAGTGTTGGTAGCTCACAACCATTCATCCTCATCGTCGTGGTCGGTCCTGTTATCTCTACTGCTGGATGAAAGCCTCTCGGTACCACCCCCCGCAGTGCTGTTCATCGTTGGTGACCGTTTGACGTTTTGGGCCCTTTGCCTTCAAAGTTTGAAAAAAAAATATCCGGCTGCGCTTTGCACGTGCGCGCCCTCCACCGGTGTGCGCGAATATTTGCTTCTCAATCGCGATGACAAAAAAAAACCCACGTGCGTTTCAACACGTGCGTATATGGGGAGCGGTGGTGCAGCGGTTAGCGCTACGCTGCGCTACGAACCCGGCGACACGGGTTCGATTCCCGCTCACGGCCAACACCAGTGACGATTATCTGAACCGGTCCTGGGCCTCCCCTAGGTCGACTAAGCCTCAAATGAGTACCTGGTGCGGTGTGTAAACATCGCCACTGGGGAGACCAAGGCGGTCGGGCGTGGTGCTGGCCACCCAACCCCCTCGTGTACCGTTCTGGCCTTCATAGGTGCTCGCTAACAGCACTTGCCCCTACAGTCTGTTAAGGCTATATGGAGGATGTTTGTTATAAGCACGTGCGTTTCGCCACGTGCGCTTCGCCACGTGCGTTTCGTCACGTGCGTTTAACCACGTGCGTATAACAACGCGCACGGCCGTATCCGTGCGTTCCGCAGACATCCATCGGCAGGCTGCTGACGAGGAGCGTCTCTCGTCCCCTGTGCCCACGGCGTCGCCGTCAAAAATAACTCCGAGCCGAATGTGACCGATCCCATTTGACAGCGCGCAGCGGCGGGGTGATGTTGCTACGTGACAGACAACGGCGGGCAGTGCTCGCGTCCCCGAAAATCGGACTCATCGGCACAGCGGAGTCACCGCCGATTCAGCTGCCAGCGCAGCAGCAGCGATCAATGCGAAAGCCTCGCTCGCTCTCTCAAGAAGCTGCTGAGTGGAGGCAAAGGTAATCGGTCACATCGGGCAGAACCAGGCCTGTAGGAGGGTGGTGGGGGTGGTGGTGGGGGGGTGCAAAGCCATTGGGTAAGATCACGTAACAGGGGAGGCTCTCATCGTGAGAAACCCCCACCCGCCACCTCGTCTGTGAATGGGCGAGGATTATTCCCATTCGTCTCACGTGGGCACGGGGAGCTTCTCCGATGTTGTCACCGCAGTTTTCGATCTAAGCGCTCCTCATTTAGTTTCACGAGGCGATGCTTGGAACGTCAAATGTAGCACAGACAAAACAAAGACCCCCCCCCCCCCGTATAGCCTGAACATGTGTTTTTCGGGGGGGGGGCAGATTGCCGGTTAGCGAGTAGCACCTATGAAGGTTGGTACGGCACACGAAGTGGTGGGTGGCCAACACCACACTCGGTCGCCTTTGTCTCCCTCGTCGCGATGTTTTTTCACACATCGCACACCGGATACTCATTTGGGGTTTGAGTCAACCTAATCCTTGGCGAGTGTCAGGACCGGTGCAGATGAATGGTCACCGGTTGTCGTTGAGCCGCGAGCGGCAATCGTGAGCTCGGTTCGCCGGGGGTTGGTGGCGTAGCGCTGCTAGGAACCGCTGCGCTACCGCTCCATACCTACAGCAGCAGCAGCGGCACCGGGACGTGAATGGGGCCGTGGTGGGAGTAGTCCCAGGCTCGATCAGGAGAAGTCCTCGCGAGACGCGGGGGTCAGTGGCCCCCTAGCGAGGCATCGCCGCCTTTGCCGAACGCGCGCTTTCAAAGAAGCCCCGCGAAATAAACTTTTGAGCCAAATCTTCTTGGTTCTTTCGGTAAAGTCACGTAGAAGGGAAATGATAAAATAATAAAAATAAAACATAAGAATTTTTTTTTTACTTTTGTTATTTTATTATTTCCCTTCTACGTGACTTTACCGAAAGAATCAAGAAGATGTCTTCGTCTCTGTCTCGACGAGTGTCAGTCTGAAGGCCGCCCCAGGTGCGCTGATGTTTGCTGCACGCGGGGAACGGTGGCGCAGCGGTTAGCGCGCTACGATATTTGATTCCCGCTCACGGCCACCAACACCCGTGACGATTACCTGAACCGTGGTGCTGGGCCTGGCCCTAGGTCGACTCAGCCTAAAATGAGTACCTGGCGCGGTGTGTAAAACATCGCGTGTGCACGTGTAACAAAGACAAAGATCCCCCCATATAGCCTTAGCAGACTGCTGGGGCAAGTGCTGTTAGCGAGCACCTATGAAGGCCGACACGGCACGCGAGGGGGTGGGTGGCGATGTTTACACGCCGCAAAAGGTACTAATTTGAGGCTGAGTCGACCTAGGTGAGGCCCATGACCGATTCAGATAATCGTCACTGGTGTTCGCTGTGAGGTTCGTCGCGCAGCGCTCTAATCGCTACTACACTACCGCTCCTCCGCGTGTAACACGTGTTGACACACTCACTGGCATCTAAATGCTAATGTACATCGGCTCTATTCACGCAGAGAGGGAGTTAAGTGATGGGCGCGTCACGTGGGTCGTGTTAACAATCATCGGGCGCGTGCAGCGTGGAACGAGTTAACCTGTATTTGTACATTTGATGGTACGGTGGGTGGCGAGGCTTGGAGTTTGTGAAACCGCGCTCTCTATATAAACACGATATTACTCTACACGCCTATACATTTATTGTTCTAAACAAAAATACTTCGTACAAAAAAACTATAATGATGATGGTGGTCACGTAAAAATATATATATTAGTCAGAGTAAGTAACAGAGGGCGGAGGGAGGGGTTGCCAAGAGGAGGCTGGTCACTTTAGATTGAAAACGAATTTCTTTAAAGCTGGTTTTGGTGTGTTTAGTTAGTAGTCATATCCCCGCACCCTCCGATTATCCTCCCAGGACTCCAGGAGGATGGAGGAGTCACCCCCAGGAGGTTGGATGATGGAGCACTCACTCGAAGGAGGATGGAGAATGGAGCACTCACTCCCAGAAGGATGGAGCACTCACTCTCAGGAGGATGGAGGATTGAAGCACTCACTCCCAGAAGGATGGAGCACTCACTCTCAGGAGGATGGAGGATTGGAACACTCACCCCCAGGAGGATGGAGATTGGAGGACTCACTCCCAGGAGGATGGAGCACTCACTCTCAGGAGGATGGATGATGGAGCACTCACTCGAAGGAGGATGGAGCACTCACTCTCAGGAGGATGGAGAATGGAGCACTCACTCCCAGAAGGATGGAGCACTCACTCCCAGAAGGATGGAGCACTCACTCCCAGGAGGATGGAGATTGGAGGACTCACTCCCAGGAGGATGGAGATTGGAGGACTCACTCCCAGGAGGATGGAGCACTCACTCTCAGGAGGATGGAGGATTGGAGCACTCACCCCCAGGAGGATGGAGATTGGAGGACTCACTCCCAGGAGGATGGAGCACTCACTCTCAGGAGGATGGATGATGGAGCACTCACTCGAAGGAGGATGGAGCACTCACTCTCAGGAGGATGGAGAATGGAGCACTCACTCCCAGAAGGATGGAGCACTCACTCCCAGAAGGATGGAGCACTCACTCCCAGGAGGATGGAGATTGGAGGACTCACTCCCAGGAGGATGGAGATTGGAGGACTCACTCCCAGGAGGATGGAGCACTCACTCTCAGGAGGATGGAGGATTGGAGCACTCACCCCCAGGAGGATGGAGATTGGAGGACTCACTCCCAGGAGGATGGAGCACTCACTCTCAGGAGGATGGATGATGGAGCACTCACTCGAAGGAGGATGGAGCACTCACTCTCAGGAGGATGGAGAATGGAGCACTCACTCCCAGAAGGATGGAGCACTCACTCCCAGAAGGATTGAGCACTCACTCCCAGAAGGATGGAACACTCACTCTCATGAGGATGGAGAATTGGAGCACTCACTCCCAGGAGGATGGAGATTGGAGGACTCACCCCCAGGAGGATGGAGAATGGAGCACTCACTCCCAGAAGGATGGAACACTCACTCTCATGAGGATGGAGAATTGGAGCACTCACTCCCAGGAGGATGGAGGACTTGAGGATGGAGTATGGAGGACTCACCGGCGATGGTGAACGTGAGCAATGTGTTTTTGCAGTAGCAAATCCCTCTCCTGCGATGACGCCAGGAGCCCAGGATGCGCTCTGGCCGCTTGGGGTGGCGGTCCTCCTCGCACGCGTTCACCTCCTCGGCGTGCTTCGGCAGAGTCATGGTGGAGAAATCCCTGCGAGACGCGACAGAGAGAAAGAAAGAAAGAAAAGAACCCGCCGAGGGTTCTCGCATCGGACGAAATGACAACCGAGCGGAGATCCGTTCCTGGTTTTGTTCCGCGCGAGACATCACCGACGTCGGCGGAACATCCCTGGTTCGCTGTGGCTGGCGGGGGGGCGGGGGGGGCGGGGGGCTGTTTTGTCATTCGTAATCGTTCGCCAGCAAACTCTTCACGGTGACAGCCGCACACAAAACGCCACCGTGGCTCGTGAGGTTGCAGTCTAAGTAACCCGCCGCCCACCGTCTCCCCACCCACCCCCCTCCCCTCCTTCTTTGTGTGAATTCTAAAGCTCGGAGAGGTCACGCAAGGCCACTATTCTGAACCCATCATCAGCAAGCGGCCCAACCCCTCAACCCCATGCGTCCGGATGCGTACAGCCTCGTGAGTGGTGGTGGTGAGATCATCGCACGCTCTCTGCGTGCAGAGTGGAGGAGGGCCAACCTCCCACAATGGCACTCCGTCAAAACAATATGATACTCTTGGGTTTTTTTCGGTAAAGTCACGTAGGTAAAAAATAAAATTAAAAATTACTAAAAGTAATACTATAAATAAAATAAAACAATATGAATGATGACAGTGATCATGATTTTAGGTTTTATCACTGCCCCGCTGAGACTATGAATGTTCGAAATCGGTCCAGAGTTTGCTTGTACTGATTCCACGCCTGCTCATGCACTCCCAGAGGTGAGATGTTAACTACCTCGCCTGGTGTACAGGAGCTCGTGGGTTCTATCCCGACCCTGATGCTTGCTCATATTTAGAGTTTGCGTGTCTCTCTCCCCCCGTGAACGCGTGGACCTTTCTCCGTGTCCTCCGGGTTTTCTCTTCCACATTTAGAATTAACATCACGCGTTTCGAGTGTCTGGCTGCTATAGATTTTCACGCGATGATAAGCAACTTCCTTGAGCAATCATTTGTGATATCCTGCTCGCTTCTGACGAACGAGCTACATAAGCTCATTGGGCCCTGACCTGGCAAAACATTTTATAAAAAATTGTTTCGTTTTAGGGCAACGTACGGTGGGTGGGTTGCGTAAAAAAACAATAATTGTATCTTTTATGTGGTGAGATGAAAGTGGGAAGCAGTGATAGTGTCTGCTTGTCTATATGACGGGCCTCGTATGGAGCAGTGATCACCCCACGTGGAACTTCTCATCTGTGTCGGCAAGTCACGAACCTCTCTCAGAATCGCACTTTTCATAGTCGCTTCCTCTTGCTAATGGTAATCTACTCAATACTGATCAGTAACTTAATCAAGAGTTTCAACTATCAGCTGATACGGAAAGTCACGAACGTATCTTAAAATCACACTTTTCATAGTCGCCTCCTCTTGCTAATGGTAATCTACTCAATACTGATCAGTAACTTCATCAAGAGTTTCAACTATCAGCTGTTACGGCAAGTCACGAACCAATCTCAAGATCACACTTTTCATAATCGATTCCTCTTGCTAATGGTAACATACTCAATATTGATAAGTAACTTAATCAAGAGTCTCAACTATCAGCTGATACGGCAAGTCCCGAACCAATCTCAAGATCGCACTTTTCATAGTCGCTTCCTCTTGCTAATGGTAACATACTCAATAATCATCAGTAACTTAATCAAGAGTTTCAACTATCAGCTGATACGGCAAGTCACGAACCAATCTCAAGATCACACTTTTCATAGTCGCCTCCTCTTGCTAACGGTAATCTACTCAATACTCATCAGTAACTCGATCGCGAGCGCCAACTATCAGCTGATAGATAAACGCTGTGCTCTAGCAGTTGTGGGAAGGGCGGAGAGAGAGACAAGAGCGTGAATGTTAGGAGAGGCGAGGAGACTGCAACCTCTCATCACCTGTGTTACCTGCGTCTCTCTCATCACCTGCGTCTCTCTCTCATCACCTGTGTCTCTCATCATCTGTGTCTCTCATCACCTGTGTCTCTCTCGTCACCTGTATCACCTGCGTCTCTCTCATCACCTGTGTCTCACTCATCACCTGTATCACCTGTGTCTCTCTCATCACCTGCGTCTCTCTCATCACCTGCGTCTCTCACATTACCTGTGTCTCTCTCATCACCTGTGTCTCTCACATCACCTGTGTCTCTAACATCACCTGCGTCTCTCTCATCACCTGTGTCTCTCTCATCACCTGTGTCTCTAACATCACCTGCGTCTCTCATCACCTGTATCACCTGTGTCTCTCACATCACCTGCGTCTCTCTCATCACCTGTGTCTCTCTCATCACCTGTGTCTCTAACATCACCTGCGTCTCTCATCACCTGTATCACCTGTGTCTCTCACATCACCTGCGTCTCTCTCATCACCTGTGTCTCTCTCATCACCTGTGTCTCTAACATCACCTGCGTCTCTCATCACCTGTATCACCTGTGTCTCTCACATCACCTGCGTCTCTCTCATCACCTGTGTCTCTCTCATCACCTGTGTCTCTAACATCACCTGCGCCTCTCATCACCTGTATCACCTGTGTCTCTCACATCACCTGCGTCTCTCTCATCACCTGTGTCTCTCTCATCACCTGTGTCTCTAACATCACCTGCGCCTCTCATCACCTGTATCACCTGTGTCTCTCACATCACCTGCGTCTCTCTCATCACCTGTGTCTCTCTCATCACCTGTGTCTCTAACATCACCTGCGTCTCTCATCACCTGTATCACCTGTGTCTCTCACATCACCTGCGTCTCTCTCGTCACCTGTGTCTCTCTCATCACCTGTGTCTCTAACATCACCTGCGTCTCTCATCACCTGTATCACCTGTGTCTCTCTCATCACCTGCGTCTCTCATCACCTGTATTATCTGTGTCTCTCACATCACCTGTGTATCTCTCGTCACCTGTGTCACCTGTGCCTCTCTCATTACCTGTGTGAGTCACCTAATGCGAGGAAGAGTCCAGACCTCCGTGTGCCGCGTGAAGGGGCGCGATCTCTCTCCCTGCCGCCCGCCGTGTCTCCCTCGGACTCCCCGGGCTGGGCTTCTTGAGGGACCCCCCCCCCCACCACCACCACTCTACCCCCAGTGGGCTGCTCCCTACCCCCACCCACCCTTCCCGTGGGGGTGGGCGCGCTCATTCCTCCCGGTGGAGTGGGGGGGAGAAATGTCGGGATTGGCAGCGAAGACTCCAATACCGAGTTAGTCTGTGGTGCCTGTAAGAGGGTGATCTAAGGCAAGACTCCCTTACCTTGTTAGTCTGTGGTGCCTGTAGGAGGGTGATCTAAGGTTAGGGATCTAAGAGAGAGAGACGCAAACTCAAAATATACAGCAGCAGGCGTCAGGGTCTGAATCGAACCCACGACCTGCTGTACACCAGATGAGGTAGTTAACATATCCTAGCCACCGTGATGATGATGAGAGAGAGAGACGCAAACTCAAAATATACAGCAGTAGGCGTGAGGGTCGGGATCGAACCCACGACCTGCTGTACACCAGGCGAGGTAGTAAACATCTCTGAGCCACCGTGGTGATGATGAGAGAGAGACGCAAACTCAAAATATACAGCAGCAGGCGTCAGGGTCGGGATCGAACCCACGACCTCCTGTATACCAGGCGAGATAGTTAACATCTCGTAGCCACCTTGATGATGAGAGAAAGAGAGAGACACGCAAACTCCAAATATACAGCAGCAGGCGTCAGGGTCGAGATCGAACCCACGACCTCCTGTATACCAGGCGAGGTAGTTAACATCTCCTAGCCACCGTGATGATGACGATGATGAGAGAGACGCAAACTCAAAATATACAGCAGCAGGCGTCAGGGTCGGGATTGAACCCACGACCTGCTGTACACCAGGCGAGGTAGTTAACATCTCCAAGCCACCGTGTCGCCCCTCTTCTGACATCCACATTGCAATTTATTGAGCTTGAGAGGAAGGTCAACGGGGGTTGTCCAAACAACAATCCTCTGGCAGAAGAGGAGGGGGGGGGCACGTGTATGTTCTCTCACTTTGGCCAAGTTGAGTGTGGGTGGGGGTGGGGGGGTGATTTAATTGTAGGTGAAATTGCAAATTGAATGGAGACTATTCGCTTGAAGATGCAGTCCATATGTGGGGAGAAGGTTTCAACATTTACGCTCAGCAGCAGTCAGGGTGATTGAACATGAAAGATAATGATGATGATGATGTTGCCGAATTTCATTGCTAACAGATAGCACACACACAGAGAAAGTAAGGGGGATTCGTGTCAGTGGTCATTCTGACGAAAATGAAACAACGATATTCTTTGGGTCTTTCGGTAAAGTCACGTAGATAGGTTCAAAGAAAATAACAACAACAAAAACTACGACGTATCGATCACAACACATGTTGTGATCGAAACGTCGTAGTTATTTTTTTGTTATTTTCTTTGAACCTATCTACGTGACTTTACCGAAAGACCCAAACGATATGAATTCCTGCAGTCACGACAGCTTTAAGTCAAGATAAAAGAACGATATTAGAGAGAATTATCATAATCAACTTCATATATCCGAATTCTCGCTGGCGGTGAGAAGTGATGGGAGTTCCACACAATCGAGTTGTGGACTCAATGTACCGCAGGAAGGGGGGAGCGGGGGGAGAGACATTGGCCTGGGAAATGGGGATGATGGTTCGTCGGTGGTGTTTGTGACTCCTCAATTTTTAATTCTCGTCCGAGGATCAGAAGCATTGTCGCCCAGCCTGGGTTGGGAGGGAGCTGTCAGGTGAATGCGGCGTTAACACCGCAGCTGGGCTGTCGCGACAAATATTACACTGGTCAACAAAGAAAAAATTCTGGCCTGGACTTTGCAGTTGTTTTAGACTAATTTCAGGGTGCTGATTCCAAATCTGATCCCAGATTTGCTCTATCACATCTCATTTTTATGCTATCGGCATACCCCATTTCATTGATTTTACCCGAAATTAACTCTGTCACTTATGATTGCAAGTTGTTGCGAGTCAGTGACTGCTGTATTTTTAGGATAGTGTGTTTATAATATAATTTTATGTAGATATCCACATTTATTTAATATTTTTCTTCTGCAGTCTGTTATTGAAAATGCAATATTTGATATCTCAAAAACCTGATGTGATAGACAAAAACTGATGCCAGATTTGGAATCAGCACCCCAAAATTACCTTATAATCGTTGGAATACCTTATGCCAGAAAAAGGGTGTTGACCAGTGTTATTCATAATATAGCTTTGTTTTTTGGGTTAGATCGTCTAAATATAAAACGTGGGTTTACTTTACAGGACATCCGTGTGCTGAAGTAGTAACTAATTGGCATTTTTTTTACGTAAGACAAACATTACTATCTGGCTGCGTTGGCATCGTGGCGGGTTTAACGACACACAAGATCAAAGGGCTCGCATATTGCGCATGTATAATGTACGTTGACTCATTAATCACCCCCCCCCCCACTTGCACAAGAGTGCATAAGCGTGGTCAACCACATCTAGCCTCTATATGAGGAACGAAACAGGTGGACTTCTCCACAAATCTGGCTTGTCGCCTGATGAAGCTCGTTGTAAGTACTGGCGAAAAGTCTTACTCGATTGTAAATGTTGTGGCTTGGCTCTCCAACACACCGGTGTGGCTTTACTAGTGACGAATTGGCCACGTTCTGTTTACGTGACAACCCTTACTAGTTGGCTGCGTCGGGTGGTGGCGGGTGTTCTAACGACCACATTTATATATTTACGCGATCTAACCCAACCCCCTCTATTGTGGACACATTCATATTGATTGCAATCTAGCCCCCCCAAAAACCTGCATTATATTTAACTTCTATCCAGACGCTGTACCAAACATCTGAATTTTTTTTCGAAAGGAAGGTATAGTGTTTTCTGGGTACGTGACGATCAAGACAATTGACCGGTTCTGAATAATAAAATCATCTTTACGCTTCGAACACTGGGTTCCTACAAACGCCATGAATGTTTCTCTGCTTTCAATTGGAGCTCTTGTGCTGGGGAAGAGGTCGCACGTGGCGTGTGCAACAGCTCGAAGAGAATGGAGCGGAGATCCACCCTTTGGTGGACACGGTCGCCCTGGGGAAAGCGATAGGGCGGCTTGCGTAGGGTTATAAACTCATGTGGAAATGTAATCTCTTGCTTGGTGAGAAAGGGAAAACGTCCGCTCTGTTCGACCGAATCGCTATTCTCCGGCGTTGTCGTGCGCTGATTCGAGATGAGTTTTTTTTTAAGCCCGGGAGATTTGCGTGGACGGGCGATGTCTCGTCTCCTTATGAACCCCGTTTGGGAAAGCTGTGTGAAGTTAGCAGGTAATGGTTCCTGTCTCAGCGAGGCAGCTTGAGAAATATTGTTTTTTTTATATTTAGTGGAAGCGTTTCAAAGGAACCCAGTGTCTTTATGGCTCTAGGCACTGCAGATTTTACGGACAAATCGAGGATTCACAGAGCATCGCAAATCACCCACGGGATCACAGGGCCTGAATCCGTGAGTTGCGACAGCAAAGTTGAACAGCGGTGAAAACGATCGACGCAAATAAACTTGCTTACCCAACGGTCTTGCACTGCTTCTTAGAACCTACAGGTTGCGCAATGATTATTAATCACTCACACAATCACAAAGGCGCCAAGACTCCAGCCCACGTTATGTAAGCGTCACGAGGGGACACTTCTCTGCGCGGATAATTGCAGTGTACCCTGAGCATGGAGACAAAGTAAATTATTTGTTGTCCAATTAATATTAAAATGTGCTGGCAAATGTTTGACCATTTTCCTTGTGAATTGCCATTTGATTGCAGGAGCGAGAGTGGCGTTTTGTTTTTGGTAAGCAGTGTCCCTGCGATTAGAATACCTTTGATTGCGGCACGTCCGTCATACGCAATGCAGGATTACTTCTGTTGAGATGACCACTTTGAATGAAACCAAACAATAACATCCCAATCACTCCGTTAAGAGGAAGGGTAAAGTGCGCGCAGGGTCGGCTCAATAGACACCCTCGTGCCTTGCAGCAAACATTCACCTGGATTCGAGTCCCCACCCGGGTGTTCTTGGTCGAGTTTTGTAGATTTGATCCGAAAAGTAAGAAAACTCCACCACCCCCCCCCCCCGATATTAATGATAATCGATAAAGTAATAATAATCGGGGTGGGAAAAAGAAGTACTCGTGTGTGGTTGGTCGTCAGGGTACGTTCTGGAGAAAGCCCGACTCCCATCGCAGTAATGTGGAATATCCGCCAGGCTGCCAAAGGAGAGGAGAGCCACTGCGTCGTTCATTTAAACACAGAAACGCTTTTGTTGAATAAAAAAAAATACAAAAACCGAGGGTAAAACATTTTTAATCTCGAGCCGCGTAATTTGCAAAGCAGTATAAGGGCGCATGATGTGTGCAGTTGTGATGAATTATAATTACATTTAATGGGAAAATAACGTTCGTAATTAAAATAAATAAATTTTCAGCACTTTGTTAATCCACTGCTGGATGAATGCCTAGCCATTGCTGTATCGGTTACGGGAGCTGTTTGACCATACTTCACCACTGTGGGTCAGTTTGGGTTTGTGGAGGTTGGGAAGGGTGGGATGTGTGACGAGGGGGGGGGGGTTTAGATATCGCTCACCGCTGGACATTGGGCATGTCATGGAATCAAACTCGGGTCACCGGGTCCACAGTGCAGTGAGCTAACAACTGCGTCACTACTCCTCCTCGAGCACGTGGTCTCTTTCTGTGCATTAAAGTGAATTTAAGAACTCTGTCATATCTTGGGCCACACACAGACACGAGAAGACTACCTGTTAAGGGGCCGTCCATAAATGACGTCACGTACCTATAGGGGGGGGGGTCAGACATTTGTGACGATGTGTGACGAGGGGGGGGTTTGAGAAATGTGACGTCACATAAAATGCGCAACTTTCAATGAATATAGACAACACGTTCTACTTAATTTAATAGGCTTTTTAAATAAATGTTTTCTCCGACAACATCAGAGTGCAGCGCCACATTAAATACGCATTACAATGACAATAGTTTAAAGCGATTTGAAGCATGCTTCATTTTGGGGGGGGGGGAGCTTTGTGACGTCATATTTGAGGGAGGGGGGGGTTGA
>NC_083828.1:2049311-2083965 GCF_015708825.2 Lethenteron reissneri | reverse complement strand
CCATAACTCACCATCACAGACCATTAGACTCCCATAACTCACCATCACACACTCCCATCACACACTCTCATCACACACCATCACAACCCCATAATTCACCATCACAAACCCCTCTCACGCACCATTACACTCTCATCACATATCCCCATCACATTCCCCATCACGCACCATCAGACACCATCAGACTCTCATAACGCACGATCACCCCCATCGTGCGCCATCACACTCCGATCACACCGCTGCATTATCAGACACCCGATCATACATCCTATCACACACCCTCATCACGTGCAATCAAACATCCCATCACAACATCCCATCACACGCCCCCACCACACATCCCTATCGCACACACCCATCACCTCCACATGCGCCTCGCTCCTTCAACCAAGCCGCGCTCTCAAGGTCAGAGCACGAAGAGGGAGGGAGGGAGAGGGGGTGGGAGACGGGACCCCACGAGAGAGGGAGTCAGGGCCCAAGAAGGAAATGAGGAGGGATCCGTGGAGAAAGACATGGTCCGAGGAGGGAGAGAGTCGGGTCCGAGGAGAGAGGGAGACTTGGAAGATGGGGATCGGCACCCAGGCAGAGAGGGAAGGAGTCGGGACCCGGGGAGGGAGGAAGAGAAGGAGGGTCCTCGGGAGAAAGAGAGAGTCTCGGGACCCAGGCAGGGATGGAAGAAGTCGGGACCCAGGGAGAGCGGGAGGGAGCCGGAACCCTGGCAGGCAGAGAGATGAACACGGGTTCCTGGTAGGGAGGGGCAGAGTTGGGACCAAGGGAGAGAGTCGAGTCCCAGGGAGGGAGGGAGATACGGAGTCGAGACCCAGGGAGGGAAGGCATTTGGACCGAGGGAGAATTGGAGGGAGTAGGGACCTTGGGAGGGGGGGGGGGGCGAAAGGGGGAAGGCGTTGGGATCCAGGGATGGAGCGAGGGGGTGGGGACCCAGGGAGACAGGGATGGAGTCCGGACCCAGGTAAGGAGTGATTGGAGACCCAGAGAGAGAGGGAGCCAGTGCCCTGGGAGACAGGGATGGAGTCCGGACCCAGGGAGGGAGGGATTGGAGACCCAGGGAGGCTCAAGAGAAAGGAGTCGGGAGTAGGGGAGGGAAAAGTCGGGAACTAGGGAGGGAGGGTGTTGAGACCGAGGGAGAAATGGAGTAGGGACCCTGGGGGGGGGAGCGAAAGGGAAAGAGGGAGTCGGGACCCAGGGATGGAGGGAGGTGGTTTGGAACCAGGGAGATAGGGATGGAGTCGGGACCCAGATAGAGAGGGAGGGAGTTGGGACCAAGGGAGGGAGGAAGCTTGAACCCAAGGAGGGAGTCAGTCGGGGCCCAGGAAGTAAGGGGGTGGGGGGGCGAAGGGAGGGAGCCGAGACCCTAAGGAGGGAGCCGAGACCCGGAGGAGGGAAGCAGGGAGTCGGGGCCCAGGGAGGGAGTCGAGATTCAGGAAAGCAGGGAAAGAGGGAGGGAGTCGGGACCCTAAGGAGGGAGCCGGGGCCCAGGAAGGGAGCTGGGACCCGGGGAGGCCGGGAGGGATTTGGGTCCCACGTCTGTTTGAGTCGCTCCTAGCTGCCTTGATGCCCCCGCCTTCCCCCTCCCCTCTGGGCTCGTCTCCCGCCCCGAATGCTGATCAGGAGGCGCCGCCAATTATCACAGCCTTGATTGGCGAGGAGACTTAACGATCCCAACACCCCCCACCTCCTCCCCCCTCCCCAAGCCTCCCCCGCACCCCTCCCCCCAAGCATCATCGCCGGGAGCCTGACACTGCTCATCCCTCCCTCTCCCTCTCTTCTCTCAATCCCTGCCCCCCATCTCCCTCCACGTGCAGTCTCCCCCCACCCCCCTCACTCTCCCTTTCCCCTCCCCCCAGCCCCCACCCCCCAGGGCGTCGCGCGCTCCAGACACCCGCGTGACCGCGCGGAGTGATCAGTGAGCATCCTCCACTGCCCCTCCCCTCACCCCCCCTGACTACCCCTCCCCTCAATACCCCAACTGCCCCTCAATCTACCTCTTCTCAATCCCCCCACTCCACCTTCCCTAATTCCCCCACTCCCCCTCCCCTCAACCCCCCCCCCCTACACATCCCTACCCCCCACATCCCTACCCCCTCTCAATCTTCCCACTCCTCCTCCCCACCACTACCACGCCACTCTCTCCCTCGCTCTCCCCCCCCTCTCTCTCTTCTCAACCCGCCCTTCTCATCCCCCTATCACTCAGCTCCCCCTCCCTTCCACCCCCACTGCCCCCTCCCCTAAATCCCTCAATCCCTCTCCTATCAATTCACCCACTCACCGCGACTCCACTCCCTCCACTCCCCCGCCCCCTCCCCTCTCATCAATCCCCCCCCCCCCCGCCTTCCTCCCCGACATAACCCACTCCCCCTCCCCCCACTCCATGGGTCCCATTCACTGGTGTCGCGAACCGTACGCGACCAGGCGCGACAGCCTGTCGCGACACACGTAACATATATATACACACACACGTATACACACACACATACACACGTATATATGTACACAGGCGTATATAAACGCAAGAACATACACGTATACAAAAGTAGCGCGTACACAGACACAGATCCCCCAAGTAGCCATTCTAGTCGGTTAGGGCATGTGTTGTTAGCAAGCACCTATTAAGGCCATCATTGTGTGGCCATCACTCTTCCCGACCGCCTTTGTCTCCCCGGTGACGGTTGTGAATGACATGATGATCTCTGACACACCGCACCAAGCTACTCAATTAAGTCGGGTTCGTCATGCAAGGGGCTAACCACTGTGCCACCGCTCCCCAAAGACAAATATCCCCCGTATAGCCTTAACAGACTGTTGAGGCAAGTGCTGTTAGCGAGCACCTATGAAGGCTAGCACGGCACATGAGAGGGTGGGTAGCCAACACCACGCCCGGCCGCCTTTGTCTCCCTACTGGCAATATTTATACACGTCGCACTAGGTACTCATTTGAGGCTGAGTCGACCTAGGGGAGGCCCAGGACCGGTTCAAATAATCATCACTGGTGTTGGCCGTGAGTTCGAAGATCACTACCGCTCCCCACATACATACAGACACACATATACTGTAGAGGCATACACATAGCACCATCACGTATACACAAACACACGTACGCACAAATACAGACATTCACTTGCATGGTCAGACATAAACACAATGCTCAAATATACATAGACAAGTACTCGTGGCGGTGACATCACCATGGCGCTTGTGCCAGGCTAGGTGCACTTAGCCTGCATATACAGAATACACACCAGCACCCCACGGTGCGTTCACACGTTAACTCCTTCATGGGAACACAAAGACAAAGGTCCCCCTATAATCTTTATAGACTCTTAGGCAAGTGCTGTTAGCGAGCACTTATGAAAGCCGTGGCGCCACGGTCCACGAGGTGTGGGGGGGGCAGGACCTCGCCCAGCCGCCTTTGTAGTGACGATCGATGTTCACACATAGCACCATGTACTGAACTCATTTGAGGCTGAATCGACCTAGGGGAGGCCTGGGACCGGTTTAGATATTTGTCTCTGGTGGTCGTGGGCGAGAATCGAACTCGCGTCGCCGGATTCGTAGTGCAGCGTATTAACCGCTGCACATACATACACACATACATACACACACATACACCCTGCACGTACTCAAAGACACATGCACAGTGCACAGACACCCTGCACAGACATACATACGTACAGACTGCACATAAAGATAAAGATCCCCCGTATAGCCTTAACAGACTGTAGGGGCAAGTGCTGTTAGCGAGCACATATGAAGGCCAGAACGGTACACGAAGGGGTGGGTGGGCCAGCACCACGCCCGACCGCCTTTGTCTCCCCAGTGGCGATGTTTACACACCGCACCGGGTACTCATTTGAGGCTGAGTCGACCTAGGGGAGGCCCAGGACCGGTTCAGATAATCCGTCACTGGTGTTGGCCGTGAGCGGAAATCGAACCCGTGGCCGGGTTCGTAGCGCAGCGCGCTAACCGCTACACTACCGCTCCCCACTGCACACACACATAGACGCACATACAATATGCACACCTAAGACACATACATGATACACACAATACATACACGCATCACTTTACACACCAACACACACATACCATTATCTCATACTCATACACACATACACAGGCACACACACCTCGAACATACCAACTCCACACGCAATTATACACACATACATCTGTCCGTGCACTTACTTAATCATACACACCATAATAAGATCCCCCATTATAGACCTCAACAGACTGCTGGGGAAACTGCTGTTAGCGAGCACCTACTAAGGCCGGCACTCTACACCAAGAGGTGGGTGTCGAGCACCACGCCCGGCTGCCTTTGTCTCCCTAGTGGCGATGTTACGCACTGCACCCGGTACTCATTTGAGGTTGAGTCGACCTAGGGAAGCCCCGGGACCGGTTCAGATATTCGTCACTGGCGTTGGCCGTGAGCAGGAATCGTAGCGCAGTGCGTTAACCACTGCACTACCGCTCCCCACATGCATACACACGCACGCACGTACACATATGTACAAGACAAAGATGAAGAGCCCCCGTGTAGCCTTAATAGAGTTGAGGGGCAAGTGCTGTTAGCGAGCAACTATGAAGGCCGGCACAGCACACGAGGGGGTGGGTGGCCAACACCACGCCCGGCCGCCTTTGTCTCCCAAGCGGCGATGTTTGCACACCGCACTAGGTACTCGTTTGAGGCTGAGTCGACCTATCTCCAGACATATACACACACCATAATCTAGTACACACACGAACACACAGTTAATCCCACACACACTAACACCTCATATATATACAGACACACACACCATAATCTAGTACACATCCACCAACACACATCATCATCTCATGCATACGGGAAACCGTGACTGAATGATGTGAAATCTAGTGACGTTCTAAAAGGACTAGAGAGCCGTGAATTCTAATGTTCTAGAAGGGCTAGAGAGCTGAGCGACTGATATCAATTAATTATCATATTCTAGAAGGGTTAGATATCTGAATTGTGAATTATGATGATGTTCTTGAAGGGCTAGAGAGTTGAGCGACTGATGTGATTTTTAATGGTGTTCTAGAAGGGCTTGATATTTCAGTCACTGATGCGAATTCTAATGTTCTAGAAATGCTAGAGAGTTGAGCAAATGCTATTATTTCTCAAATTCTAAAAGGGCTAGAGATCTAAGTTGCATGGATTCTAATGCTGTTCTAGAATGGCTAGGGAGCTGAGTGAGTGATGTGAATGTTAATGATGATCTAAAAGGGCTAGAGAGTTGAGCGACTGATGTTAATTCTAATGTTCTAGAAGGGCTACAAATTAGTGATGTAAGATGTTATGATGTTCTAGAAGGGCTATACAGACCTGAGTGAGTGATGTGAATTTTAATTATGTTTGTTCTAGAAGGGCTGGAGAGTTGAGCGACTGATGTGAAATTTAATGATGTTCTAGAAGGGCTAGACAGATGAACGATTTATGTGATTTTTAATGGTGTTCTAGAAGGGCTTGATATGTCAGAGACTGATGTGAATTATAATGTTCTAGAAATGCTAGAGAGTTAAGCAAATGATATTATTTCTCATATTCTAGAAGGGCTAGAGATCTAAGTTGCATGAATTCTAATGCTGTTCTAGACGGACGAGGGAGCTGAGTGAGTGATGTGAATGTTAATGATGATCTAAAAGGGCTAGAGAGCTAAGCGAATGATATGAATTTTCATATTCTAGAAGGGTTAGAGATCTGAGTTGTGTGAATTATTATGATGTTGTAGAAGGGCTAGAGAGTTGAGCGACTGATGTGATTTTAATGATGTTCTAGACGGGTTTGAGAGCTCAGTGAGTGATGTTAATTCCAATGATGTTCTAGATGGCCTTGATATTTGAGCGACTGATGTGAATTTTCATATTCCAGAAGAGTTAAGAGCTGAGCGACGGATATGAATTCTCATATTCTAGAAGGGCTAGAATATGAGAATTCAAATGATGTTCTAGAAGGGCTATACATTAGTGATGCAAAATTGTATGATGTTCTAGAAGGGCTATACAGACCGGAGTGAGTGATGTGAATTCTAATTATGTTCTAGAAGGGCTGGAGAGGTGAGCGACTGATGTGAATTATAATGATGTTCTAGACGGGCTATAGAACTGAGCAACCGATGTCAATTCTCATGTTCTAGAAGGGCTAGAGATCTGAGTGGCGTGATTTCTAATGATGTACGAGAAGGGCTAGCCATTTCAGTGCTCGTGAATTATAATGATGTTCGAGAAGGACGAGAGAACTGAGCAACTGATGTTAGTTCTCATGTTCTAGAAGGGCTTGAGATCTGAGTGATGTGAATTCGAATGATGCACGAGACAAGAGCTGAGAGTGACTGATGTGAAATCTAACGACGTTCTAGAAGGGCTAGAGAGATACAAATATGGCACAACTAGAAACATCTGAACTTTCAAATGTAACATTTGGACTTCCAGTAATTAGTGCGCGGAGTGGTTCCATACACAGGGCGCAGTCTCTGCCTCGAGTTCCCCGCTGCTGCTGCTGCTCCCGCTAAACACGCGCGCGCACACGACGACAGAACCCAGCGTCATCTGCGAACCGAGTAATTCGCCCACGGTGGAGTGTGACTCTAAAGCCGGCGGAAAGCGGACAAGTGCTCCCACCAGATAGCCGCATTTGATGCAATCACAGAATTCCTCCCTTAACCCGCTCCCCCGGACCCCTTCACAGACTGTTGGGGCAAGTGCTGTTAGAGAGCGCCAAAGAAGGCCGCCACGGTACGCGAGGGGGGGGGGGGTGACCAGCACCACGCCCGGCCGATGACTACGCACCGCACCAGGTACCCATTTAAGGCTGAGTCGACCTAAGGGGAGGCCCAGGTATGGTTTTAGTTATTTGTCACCGATGTTGGCTGTGAGCGGGAATCGAACTTGCCGAGTTCGTAGCGCTGTGCGCTACAGACACAAACTAGACACACCGACACATACACACAAAAACAACACACAATCACACCTTACGCAATTATACATACACCTTATCATACACACAATCACACCTACACACACACACAATAATTATACACAAAGCATAATTTTCACACACACACACATCCCTTGCCTCTTCACACACGCAACAAAGACACATAGATACACCAATAATACAAATATAGGAACCCTCATACAAACAACAGCCGCCATTCGCCACTAAGTAACACTGAAGTCACCACAGCGCTTGTGCCAGGCTGGGTGCAATTTGAGGCCACGTGAAGTGTGGAAGGCTGTCTACTGACAGACCCAAATGCCATGGGTTGACTGATGGAGATGAATGGCAGATGCACAAGATATACTCCACACTGCGCCAACTTGCTGCGTTTTGGCCACCTGACGCCCAAGTCGTTGTTGTGAGCGTCGCTCCTCCGCCCTCCGTTGTTGTTGGAGGGCGACTGCCTCCAACTGCCCAGTAGCGTCCTTCACGAGCCTCCTCCATCGAGGCCGATCTTGACACCGTTGGTACCAGTCATCAGCCAGTCCACTCAGCTCCACGTCCTCACGTACCGCATCTGTTCATCTCTTCTCTAGCCCGTGCCGTGCCCGTATAGCCCCCTCTATCACCGGGCCAAACAGAAGCTGCTTGGGCATGCGGTGGCTGGGCATGCGGGCTACATGACCCAGCCAACGCAGCTTCGCCTGCCCGAGGAGCTAACCGATGGGACTGCGTCCAGATCTTTCAAGGATCTGTGAGCTCCTCCAATACAGCCTCTTCACACAGACACAGACACTCCTCTCCACGTATGTTTATACATGCACACCTCTTCATACATGCACAAAAACACACCGAGACACACCAACACACGTTACTCATACAAAACCATTATCTTCATACGGATCACACGCTTCATCGCAAAGATACACAAAGGCAAAGATCCCCCGTATAACATTCACCAGACTGTAGGGACAAGTGCTGTTAGCAAGCACCTATGAAGGCCACAACAACGCCCGGTCGCCTTTGTCTCACCAATGGCGATGTTTACACACCGCACCATGCATGTATTTGAGGCTGAGTCGACCTAGGGGAGGCCCAGGACCAGTGCACTAACCACTACACTACTGCTTCCCCCTCTTCATACACAATCACACACACACCTCTTCATACACACACTTCTCAGCACTCACGCATACGCCGAATTCCATTAATCATACACTGGCATTACCCCCTACACACACATCAGACACACCACAATCGTACACACACGCCAATACCCACACATCTATGTGGATGCTCCCCCACACAACACAAAGATCCCCCTTGTACCCTTAATATACTCATGGGGCAAGTGCTGTTAGCGAGTAGGACCTCTGAAGACGGCACGGCACACGAGGAGTTGGAGGGAGGTGACAGTGGGTGGCCAGAACCACGACCGTCCGTCTTTGTCTCCCCAGTAGCGATGTTTACACATCACACCAGGAAATCATTTGAGACCGAGTCGACCTAAGGGAGGCCCATGACAATCAGATATTCGCCGTCGCTGTTGGTGGATTGTGAGCGGGAATCGAACTCGGGTGAGCGGGTTCGTAGCGCGCTAAGCACTGCACCACCGCTCCCCGAACCCGCATGCACTCACCACAACCCTCACGAATACACTCACGCGCATAACCAGACCGCAACACAATGATCCACGGTGGAGGCGGTACAGACGTGTAGAGACACGTGTTGTTTGCGAGCACCTATTAACGTCGGCACAACACGCGAGAGAGGTGTGGTCAGAGTTAGGGCCAACCGCCTTTGTCTCCCCAGGGCTGGTGGTTACACACACGCACACACATGCCACATCACGTCACTCATTTAACGCTGCGTTTCCCTCGAGGAGGTTTCAGGACCGGTTCATATATAAGCCACTGACGTTAGCCGTGGCCGGGAATTGAATCCAGGTCGCCGGGTTCGTAGCGCGTGTCGATAACCGCTGCGCCACCGCTCCCCACAGGCATCAACAAAGACAAAGATTCCCCGTGTAGCCTAACAGGCTTTTGGGGCAAGTGCAGTTAAGCGAGCGCCTATGAATGCCCGCACGGACCACAAGGGAGTTGGGGATGGACAGAACCACGCCCGGCCGCCTTTGTTTCCCCAGTGCTGATGTTTACATACCGTAACCAGGAACTCGTTTAAAGCTGAGTCGACCTAGGGGAGGCCCAGGTTCAGATTGTTCGTCACCGATGTTGGCTGTGAACGGGAATCGAACTCGGGACACCGGGTTCACAGCACAGTGCACTAACCACTGCGCCACCGCTCCCCACACACGCACACACACCACATTCCACACACACTCCAAACACACACACATAATAGATTCCAACTACACACCCCACGTAAACACAATTCCCACACACACACCAACACACATAATTACACCACACACACACACATCAAACAACCCCTCCCCCCACACATCAATACACACACATACATCCCTAGACACACATACATCACACACACACACAAAGACAATGACCCCCCGTGTAGCCTTAACAGGCTGTAGGGGCAAGTGCTGTTAGCGAGCACCTATGAAAGCTGACCAGAACGGCACACGAGGGGGTGGGTGACCAGCGAGCACCACACCCAGCCACCGTATATATACACACACACACGCCACACAAGTGCATACACACCACACATACATACCTTTACACACACGCCAATCAACACACGTACATACGTGTGCACCTTCACACACGCATACCTATACACTCGCGAATAATTACACACACACACATAACCCTTTTACACACCAACATACAGTTCACACAAACATCAAAGAACACAACAACCATTCTCACGCAAACCATCCATCACATACATTCAATTATAGCCTTAACAGACTTTTGGGGCAAGTGTTGTTAGCGAGCAGCACACGAGCGGGCGAGTGGCCAGCATCGCAACCGCCTTTGTCTCCCCAGTGGCGATGTTTGCACACCGCGCCGGGTACTCATTTGAGGCTGAGTCGACCTATGGGAGGTCCAGGACCGGTTCAGATAATCGTCACCGGTGTTGGCCGTGAGCGGGAATCGAACTCGGGTCGCCTCTCACATCTCACTATACACACATACACGTGTATTGTGTGTGCGTGTAATATCCACCACACACGCACAACCATCTTCCAGTCATCCATCACTCGACACACTCCCACATCTCCACACATGCACACCCACATACAAAGACAAAGATCCCCGTATAGCCTTAAGATACCTTACGGACAAGTGTTGTTAGCGAGCACCTATGGAAGCCAGAACGGCACACGAGGGGGTGGGTGGCCAGCATCACGACCGGCCGCCTTTGTCTCCCGAATGGCGATGTTTACACATCACATCAGGTACTCATTTGAGGCTGAGTCGACCTAGCGAAACCCGAGGTTCAGATAATTGTCACCGGTGTTGGCCGCGAGCGGGAATGGAACTCGAGTCGCCGGGTTCGAAGTAGAGCTAACCGCTCGCGACACACACCTACGCACAAGCACCAACACATACAGAGATCCCGCATATAACCTTTAACAGACATACATACGAAGACACGTACATACACACACCAAGAAAACATACGTATACACAAACATCTTCCCACATGTCCCTAGAGCCTAGGCACACACAGTATATCTACCGACATCCCTTACACACAAGTCCCGCTGCTGCACACACAGATCATACACGTGTACATACACACTCCCATATATAGTCCTGCACACACATGTATAATCTTATACACACATCACATGCATGTATCCTCCTGCACACACGCATATAGCCATGCATACACACACGCCTGTTTCCTCCTGCACTCACACACCCCATTCACGGAGACAGAACAGACATCATCTCACACTCATCACCCATAACACAACTCTCTTATACAGACACACACAGCTCCCCATACACAATATCATCACACATGTACCCTGCTACAGACACACATATATATATGTATACACACACCAGGCATACACTCGAATGCACAAAGACAAAGATCCCCCGTATAGCCTTGAAATACTTTTGGGGCAAGTGCTGTAAGCGAGCACCAATGAAGACCAGCACAGCACCACGCCCGATCGCCTTTGTCTTCCCAGTGGCGATGTTTACACACCGCACCAGGTACTAATTTGAGGCTGAGTCGACCTAGGGGAGGCCCAGGACCGGTTCAGATAAACGTCACGAGTATTAGCGGTGAGCGAGAATCGAACTTGGGTCGCCGGGTTCGTAGCGCAGCGCTCTGACCTTTGCACTACCGCTCCCCACACACATACACACATTTCCCTACACACACATCACACACACTCTCTCCCACTCACACACATTTCCCTACACACACATCACACACACTCTCCCACTCACACACATCTCATACACACATCTCATACACACACTCTCCCACTTACACACATTTCCCTACACACACATCACACACACCCTCTCCCACTCACACACATCTCAGACACACACATCACACACACACTCTCTCCCACTCACACACATCTCAGACACACACATCACACACACACTCTCTCCCACTCACACACATTTCCCTACACACACATCACACACATACTCTCCCACTCACACACATCTCAGACACACACATCACACACACACACTCTCCCACTCACACACATCTCAGACACACATCACACACTCTCCCACTCACACACATTTCCCTACACACACATCACACACACTCTCTCCCATTCACACACATCTCAGACACACACATCACACACACACTCTCTCCCACTCACACACATTTCCCTACACACATCACACACACTCTCTCCCACTCACACACATCTCAGACACACACATCACACACACTCTCTCCCACTCACACACATCTCAGACACACACATCACACACACACTCTCTCCCACTCACACACATCTCAGACACACACATCACACCCTCTCCCACTCACACACATCTCATACACACACATCACACACACACTCTCTCCCACACACATCTCATACACACACATCACACTCTCCCCCTCACACACATCTCATTCACACACATCACACACTCTGTCCCACTCACACACATCTCATACACACACATCACACACACTCTCTCCCACTCACACACATCTCTTATACATATACACACACATCACACACACACTCCCACTCATTCACACACATCACACACTCTGTCCCACTCACACAGATCTCATACACACATCACACACACACTCTCCCACTCACACATCTCATATACATATACACACACATCACACACACACTCCCACTCACACACATCTCATTCACACACTCTGTCCCACTCACACACTCTCCCACTCACACACTCTCACACACACATCACACACACACTCTCCTACTCACACACTCTCCCACTTACACATTCTCACACACACATCACACACACTCTCTCCCACTCACACACATCTCATACACACACATCACACACACACTCTCCTACTCACACACTCTCCCACTTACACACTCACACACACACAGCACACACACACTCTCCCACTCACACACATCTCATACACACACATCACACACACACTCTCCCACTCACACACATATCAGACAAACACATCACACCCACACTCTCCCACTCACAGATCACACACACACTCTCTCCCACTCACATGCATCTCATACACACACACACTCTCCCACTCGCACACATCTCATACACACACACATGACACACACACTCTCCCCCTCCCTCACATCTCAGACACACACATCATACACACTCTCCTACTCACACACATCTCATTCACACACATCACACACACTCTCCTACTCACACACTCTCCCACTTACACATTCTCACACACACATCACACACACTCTCTCCCAGCTCACACACATTTCCCTACACACACTCTCCCACTCACACACATCTCATACACACACATCACACACACACTCTCCCACTCACACACATCTCAGACAAACACATCACACCCACACTCTCCCACTCACAGATCACACACACACTCTCTCCCACTCACATGCATCGCTAACACACATCACACACACACACTCTCCCACTCACACACATCTCATACACACACACAAGACACACACACTCTCCCCCTCCCTCACATCTCAGACACACACATCACACACTCTAACACTCACACACATCTCATATACATATACACATCACACACACACTCCCACTCACACACATCTCATACACACACTCTCCCACTCACACCCTCTCCCACTCACACACTCTCCCACTCACACACATCTCACACACACATCACACTCACACTCTCCCACTCACGTACATCTCATACACACATCACACTCTCTCCCACTCACATACATCTCATACACAAATCACACACACACTCTCCCACTCACACACATCACGCACACTCTCTCCCACTCACACACATCTCATACACACACATCACACACACACTCTCCCACTCACATACATCTCATACACACACATCATACACACACTCTCCTACTCACACACATCTCATACACACACATCATACACACACTCTCCTACTCACACACATCTCATACACACACACATCACACACACCCTCTCTCCCACTCACATACAGCTCATACACACACATCACACACACACACATCTCATACACACACATCACACACACTCTCTCCCACTCACACACATTTCATACACACACATCTCATACACACACATCACTCACACTCTCTCCCACTCACACACATCTCATACACACACACACACATCACACCACACTCTCCCACTCACACACATCTCATACACACACATCACACACACTCTCTCCCACTCACACACATCTCATACACACATCACACACACTCTCTCCCACTCACACACATCTCATACACACATCTCATACACACACATCACTTACACTCTCTCCCACTCACACACATCTCATACACACACACACATCACACACCACACTCTCTCCCACTCACACACATCTCATACACACATCACACACCACACTCTCTCCCACTCACACACATCTCATACACACATCTCATACACACACACACTCCCCATTGTACACATACATGCACTCCTCACACACGACTCCCTACACAGACACTCTTCCCCACACATAGACATACGCCCTTCATACAGATCTCATCACACGACAGAGACAAAGATCCCCCGTACAGCCTTCACCGGCTGTTGGGGCAAGTTGCTGTTAGTGAGCACCTATGACAGCCGGCACGGCACACGACAGGGTGGGTAGCCAACACCACGCCCGGCCGCCTTTGTCTCCCCAATGCTGATGTTTACTACACATCGCACCAGGTACTCGTTTAAGGCTGAGTCGACCTAGGGGCAGCCCAGGACCGGCTCAGATATTGGAACTCGTAGCGCAGTGCGCTAACAATTGCCCTACCGCTCTCCACTCATCTCTGGCACACACTCCCACACTATCTTCCTACACACGAACACATCACACACATCTTCCTACACACCCACACATCACACACATCTTCCTACAAACGCACACATCACACACATCTTCCTACACACGCACACATCACACACATCTTCCGACACACGCACACATCTTGCTACACATCACACACATCTTCCGACACACGCACACATCTTCCTACACATCACACACATCTTCCTACACACGCACACATCACACACATCTTCCTACACAAGCACACATCACACACTCCCACACATCTTCCTACACACGCACACATCTTCCTACACACCCACACATCACACACATCTTCCTACACACGCACACATCACACACATCTTCCTACACACGCACACATCACACACATCTTCCCACGAACACATGCTCTCCTACACACATACTGTACTCTCGCACAAAGACAAAGGTCCGTCGTATAGCCTTCAACAGACTGGCGGGGTAAGTGCTGTTAGCGAGAACCCGTGAAGGACGCCACTCTCTCACACACACACACTACTCCTCCGTACGCACACGCATCTCATTATATACAGACATCCCACTAATACACACACACACAACTCCCTACATACCCCCCCCCCCCCACCATCACACACACCCCCACACATCAACAACAACAGCCGCCGTGCCCCACTAAGTAGCGGTGACGTCAGCACAGTGCTTGTGACAGGCTAGGTGCACGTTCAGTGTGAAAGTCTAGCTGCTGACAGGAGGTTACTGGACAGACCCAGGTGCCACGAGTTGACAGATGACTGGCAGATGCACCACCTGTGCTCTCTACTGTGCCAGCTTGTTGCGTTTTAGCCACCCAGCGCTCCCCTCGTTGTTGTGAGCGTCGCTCTGCCCTCCGCTGTTGCTGGAGGGCGACTGCCTCCAACAACTACCAGCAGCAGCAGCGTCCTTCACGAGCCTCCTCCCCAGAGGTCGATCTTGACACCGCTGGTACCGGTCATCGGCAAGTCCACTCAGCTCCACGTCCTTCTGTGCAGCGTCAGCTCCATCTCTTCACCAGCCCGTGCCGCGCCCGTTTAGCCCCCCCCCCCCCTCTATCCGGCCAAACAGAAGCTGCTTGGGCATGCGGTGGCTGGGCATGCGGGCTACGTGAACCCAGCCAGCGACGCTGCCTCGCCTACCGAAGGAGCTCGGGCAACGATGAGACTGTGTCCAGATCTTTTAAGGATCTGTGAGCTCCTCACACAATCCCGTCTGCTTAAACCCAGGACGGATCGTGGTCGGGGCTCGCCTGATTGCCTTCAACCCGGTGCGGATGTTCCCTTAAAGGGTTCCACATTTCGCAAGCGTGGATAAAGGGAGGGCATAAATGTGGCCCAAAAGATCTGGAGATTCGTATGGAGCGACAGGCCACACACACCATATACACACACACACCACATTATCATTCACACATCACAAACATATACAACACATACAAGCACAACAATAATAGCCGCCGTTTATACAAAAAGTGGCGGTGACGTCACCACGCTACCTGTGCCAGGCTAGGTGCACCCTGAGGCCATGTGAAATGTAGACGGCTCTCTGCTGGTAGGAGATCACGGGACACATACAGGTGCCCGTGGGTTGCCTAAGATGAGTGGCAGATGCACCACCTGTGCTCCCCACTGTGCCAACGAGAGACAAAGATCCCCCGTATAGCCTTCACAGACTTGTGGAAACAAGTGCTGTGAGCGAGCACACGAGGGGTGGCTACCACTCCGCATGCACACACGCACACACACACGCACACATTTCCTTCCATGCCCCACAGATAAAGACAAAGATCTCCCGTATAGCCTTAACAGAGGGCTGGAGCAAGTGCTGTTCGATAGCACCTATGAATGGAATGTCGCCACCGTAAAGGAGGGGGCGGGGTGGCCAGCACCACACCCGGCCGCCTTTGTCTCCCCAGTGCTGATATGTACACGCCGTACCAGGCACGGTTGTCCATAGGGGGGGGGGGGGCGGGCAGACGCCTTCAAATTCTACCGGCCCCCCAAAGTGCGGGTCCCGGGGCAGTCGCCCCGATTCTGGCATCAGGAACTCATTACAGGCTGAGACAACCTAGGGGAGGTCCAGGACCGGTTCAGGTATTCGTCATGAATGTTGGCCGTGAGCGGGGATCGAACCTCGGGTCGCTGAGTTGGTAGCCCAGCACGCTAACCACGACGACACTCGAGTTCCCCACAACTAGACACTCTCGCACAACTTACACACCCCACTCACTGCCATACACTATTCATAAAACACGCTTCAGACCTCCGACACACGCACGCACAACGACATGCGCTCTGGCACATACACACACCCCACACACACATCTCCCCGTGCACACACTCTCCCCCCACCGCCCTACAAGACAAAGATACCCCGTATAGGCACTACGGACTGTTGGGGCAAGTGCTATTAGCGAGTGGGTGACCAGCACCACGCCAGGTCACCTTTGTGTCCCGAGTGGCGATGTTTATACACCGTAGCAGGTACTAACTTGAGGCTGAGGCGACCTAGGGGTGGCCCAGGACCGGTTTCACTGGTGTAAGCTGTGAGCTGGAATCAAACTCGGGTGGCCGGGTTCGTAACGCAGCACGCTAACCACTGCGCCACCGCCCGCCATACACTCCCCCACCACATGCAGCACACACACACATACACCTTCAGTGACACACACTCTTAACACGCATCTCCCCCACGGTACACACACTCCTCGATACAAAGATCCCCCGTGTAGCCTTAACAGACTGTTGGGGCAAGTGCTGTTAGCGAGTAGCACCTATGAAGGCCGGCACGGCGCACGAGGGGGTGGGTGGCCAGCACCACGCCCGGCCGCCTTTGTCTCCCTAGTGGCGAAGTTTATTTTACACATCGCACCAGGTACTCATTTGAGGCTGAGTCTACCTAGGGGAGGCCCAGGACGGGTTCAGATAATCGCCACTGGTGGTGGCCGGGTTCGTATCGCAGCGCGCTAACAGCCACACGACCGCTCCATACACACACTCGCACACAACACACACACAGCAGTGTACACTCCAGCACACGAAACACGTATACACACACACGACACACACGTCCCCAAACGCACACATTCTCCCCCCCCAGACACGCACACATATCCAACTATACACACACACACACCCTACACACACACTCCCTCATCACATGCATCACGCGCACACACACACACACTCCCCCACACTCCAACACACACGCGCGTCTCATTATACACACTCCTCTCCCCCGTACACCCACACAAGTGTACACTGCCCAGCACAATGACAAAGATCCCCCGCATAGCCTGAACAGAATGTTGGGGCAAGTGCTGTTAACGAGCACCTACATACACACCCTCTCACACGACAGTCCAAACAACACGGGACAACGCATACCACAAGCACACACAGACACACGCAGAAAGCACACACCCCACGCACACACGCATAGGAAACAAGCCACGCAGAAACACACGGCACAAACACACACAGAAACACACATCAAACACAGACATCCTACACAGAGAGAACACATGCCACGCAGCACAAACCACACACAAACACACCACAAAGACAGGCACGCCCCACACACCACACACACACCAAATAGAAACACACATCAGGCACACACAAACACCCACCACATACACACACAGAAACACACCCCACATACACACACAGAAACACAAAACACACCACACACAGAAACACACCCCACATACACACACAGAAACACACCCCACATACACACACAGAAACACAAAACACACCACCCACAGAAACACACCCCACATACACACACAGAAACACACCCCACATACACACACAGAAACACAAAACACACCACCCACAGAAACACACCCCACATACACACAGAACACGCACCACACACACAGAAACACACCCCAAGCGCGCCACACACACAGAAACACAGAAACACACCCCGCACACACAGAAAAACACCGCACACACACACACAGAAACACACCATACATGCAGAAACACACCATACTCACACAGAAACACACCATACACACACAGAAACACACCATACACACACGGAAACAAACCACACACACAGAAACACACCCCACACAAACACACCCCACACACACACAAACACACGCCATACACGTAAAAACACCACACGCACAAATAAACACACCCCCCACACACACATAAACACACCACACACACTCAGAAATAAACCACACCCACACACAGAAACACAGAAAAACACCACACACACAGAAACACCCCCCCGCCCACACACACACAGAATCACACCACACACACAGAAACAGAAACACACCGCACACACAGAACTACACCGCACACACAGAACTACACCGCACACAGAGAAACACCCCACACACAAAAAAACACCCCCCTCACACACACATAGAAACACGCCATACACGTAAAAACACCACACGCACAAATAAACACACCCCCACACACACAGAACCAAACCACACACATAGAAACACACCGCACACACAGAACTACACCGCACACACACAAAAACACACCACACACAGAAACACACCCCACACACACAGAACCACACCGCAAACATAAACACACCCAACACACACACATAAATACACCACACATACAGAAACACTCCCCACACATACTCAGAAACACACCACACACAGAAACCCATTACACACATTGAAACACACAGAAAATACACACCACCCACAGAAACACAGTGAAACACCCCCCCCCCCCCCCACACACACACACAGAAACATACCACGCACACACAGAAACATACCACGCAAATACACACACGGAAACACCCACACACACGCAGAAACACACCACATAGGAATAGACCACACATGCACAGACACACACACACAGAAACACACCCTCCCCCACACACAGAAACATACTACACACGTAAATATACACACAAACATAACACACCACACACAGAAACACACCATACACACAGAAACACATCCCACACACACACAAACATAACACACCCCACACACATACACCACACACACAGAGAACACACCACACACTGAAACACACCACAAACACACAGAAACACACCATACATACACACAGAAACAAACCATACACACGCAGAAACACACCACACACACAGAAACACACCCCACACACTCAGAAATAAACCACACCCACACACAGAAAAACACCACACACACACACAAACACCCCCCCACACACACACAGAGCCACACCACACACGCAGAAACACACCACACACATAAACACACCTCACACACAGAACTACACCGCACACACAGAAACACACCGCACACACACACAAAAACACCCCCTCACACACACACAGAAACACACCACACCCATAAACACACCTCACACACACAGAACTACCTGCACACAAAGAACTACACCGCACACACACACAGAACAACCCCACACACACACAACCACATCACACACACAGAAACACACCCCCCACACACACAGAAACACACCGCACACAGAAACCCATCACACACATTGAAACACAGAAAAGACACACCACCCACAGAAACACAGTGAAACACCCCTCCCCCTCACACACACAGAAACATACCACGCACACACAGACATATATCATGCAAATACACACACGGAAACACACACGCAGAAACACACCACACAGGAATAGACCACACACGCACAGACACACACACACACAGAAACACACCCTCCCCCACACACAGAAACATACTACACACGTAAATATACACACACAGAAACACACCATACACACAGAAACACCCCCCCCCCCCACACACAAACATAACACACCCCACACACAGAAACACACCATACACACAGAAACACACCCCACACACAGAGAACACACCACACACTGAAACACACCACAAACACACAGAAGCACACCATACACACACACAGAAACACACCATACACACACAGAAACACACCCCACACACACAAACAAACATAACACACCACACACAGAAACACACCATACACACAGAAACACACCCCACACACACAAACAAACATAACACACCACACACAGAAACACACCATACACACAGAAACACACCCGACACACACACACACAAACATAACACACCACACACAGAAACACACCATACACACAGAAACACACCCACACACATAACACACCACACACACACAGAAACACACCACACACACAGAAACACACCATATACACAGAAACACACCCCCCCCCCCACACACACACACACAAACATAACACACCACACACACAGAAACACACCACCACACACACAGAAACACACACAGAAACACACCATACACACAGAAACACACCCCCCACACACACACAAACATAACACACCACACACACAGAAACACACCCCACACACACACAAACATAACACACCACACAAACAGAAACACCACACACACAGAAACACACCGCCACACACAAACATAACACACCACACAGAAACACACAGAAACACACCGCCACACACAAACACACCCCACGGACATACACCACACACACAGAAACACACCTCACACGCACAGACAGAAGCACCACACCCACATACATATTATACAAATACACACCACACACATACACACAGAATCAACACACACACCCATAGACATACCCACTCCACAAACACACCCCACACATAGAAAACCTCACATATCACATACAACCCACAACAATGAGACACACACACACATACACACTCGCCACACAACTCGCCCACATACATACACCTCCCCTCACATAGACACACACACAGGTAGACACTCCACCTCCTTCCCGCAGACACACACACACAGCCTCCTCCCACACACACACGCTCACACTCCTCCCATACACACACACGCTCACACTCCTCCCATACACACACACACGCACACAGCCTCCTACCGAACAGACTCGCACAAACACGCGTACACACTCCTCCCATACACACAGACCCTCCCTCCCTCCCACGCACACACGCACAGACACACAGCCCCCTCCCACAAACACAATCACATCCCCCACCCCCCACACGCTCTCCACCGCCCCCACCCCCCACAGACATTAGAGCCCCTCCCCCCTCCCCCCGCGTACACACCCGCGAGGGACGCCCCCCTCCCTCCCTCCCTCTCCGGGCCCCCCCTTCAAGATAAGAGTCCCCTCCCCCCCTGCACTGCAGCTGCGGGCAGCGGGGTAAGGGGGTCGGGACGGGGGCTCCGGGTCATTGGGTCATTGGGTCAACCCCCCCAACCCCCTCCCATCACCCCCCCAAACCCCGCCCCTCCCCCCATCGCGCCTCATTAACTGTAATTGGACTGTAATCGGCGCGGCGTTTCCTCCGAAAAAAAGGGGGGGGGAGGGGTTAATGTGGGGGGAGGGGGGCGGGGATGATGGGAGGTGATGGGGGGTGGCGAGGGGTGATGGGTGTGATGGGTGGTAATGAGGGTGATGGTGGTGATAGTGCAGCTGATGATGTGCTGCATTGTTGTGTGGTGATGATGGTCGTGATGATGGAGGCGAGGGGAGAAATGTGGTCGTGCTGGTTATGTGGATGTGATGCGGATGGTGATGGTGGTGATGGTAGTGAGGGGGAGGGGGGTGATGTCTGGTGGTGATGGATGTCGTAGTATGCAATGGCTGCGGTGATAGTGATGGAGAAACAAGGGTTTCGCGTGAGGGTGGTGATGGGGTTGACGATAGTGTTTGTGATTAAAGATGTAAACGATGTGCGCGGTGATGGGGATGATGATGGTAGGATTGGTAGTGATGGGGCTGATGTTGGTAGCGGTGATGGGGATGATCATTGTAGCAATGGTGGTGATGGGGGTGATGCTGGTAGCGATGTTGGTGATGGGGGTTGATGCTGGTGATGGGAATGATGATGGGGGTTGATGGTGACAATAATGGTGATACTGGTGATGATGGTAGCGATGGTGGTGATGTGGATGATGATAGGGATGATGATGGTAGCGATGGTGGTGATGGGGATGATGAGAGCGATGGTGGTGATGGGGATGATGCTACCGATGGTGGTGATGTGGATGATGATGGTAGTGATGGTGGTGATGTGGCTGATGATGGTAGTGATGGTGGTGATGGGGTTGATGATGGTAGCGATGGTGGTGATGGGGTTGATGATGGTAGCGATGGTGGTAATGGGGATGATTATGGGAGTTGGTGATGTGGATGATGATGGTAGTGATGGTGGTGATGGGGATGATGATGGGAGCGATGATAGTGATGGGGATGATGATGGGAGTTGGTGATGTGGATGATGGTAGCAATGGTGGTGATGGGGATGATGATGGTAGCCATTTTAGTGACGAGGGATGATGTTGGTAGTGATGGGGATACTGTTGGTGATGGGGCAGATTGGGATGATGTTGGAAGCGATCTTGGTGATGGGAGCTGATGTTGGTGATGGGGATGATGTTGGTGATGGGGATGATGTTGGTGATGGGGATGATGTTGGTACCGAAGATGGTGATGGGGATTCATTATGATGATAGCGATGTTGATGGTGGGGTTGATGATGGAGGTTGAGGATGGTGATGATAATGGGGGTTGAGGACGATGATGATGATGGTAGCGATGTTGGCGATGGTGTTCATTATGATGATGATGGTGGTGGTGGTACTGGTGAGGAGGATGATGTTAATACGATGTTTGTGATGAGAGTTGATGTTGGTGATGGGTATGATGGTGGCAATGATGGGGATGCTGATGATGATGGTAACGATGGTGGTGATGTAGATGATGATGGTAGCGATGGTGGTGATGGGGATGTTGATGTTAGCGATGGGGATGATGGTAGCGATGGTGGTTATAGGGATGTTGATGGTGATGATGGTCGCGATAGTGGTAATGGAGATGATGATGGAAGCGATGGTGGCTATGGGGACGATGATGCTAGCGATGGTGGTGATGTGGATGATAATGGAAGCGATGGTGATGATGATGGTAGCGATGTTGGTGATGTTGATGGTGACGGTAGCGATGGTGGTGGTGTGGATGATGATGGTAGCAATGGTGGGGATGGGGATGGTGATGGTATTGATGGTGGTTATATAGATGGTGATGGTATTGATGGTCGTTATATAGGTGATGATGGTAGCGATGGTGGTAATAGACATGGCGATGGTGGTGATGGGTACGATGATGCTACCGATGGTCGTGATGTGGATGATGGTAGTGATGATGATAGTGATGGTGGTGATGGGGATGATAATGGTAGCGATGTGGATGATGATGGAAGCGATGGTGGTGATGGGGATGGTGATGGGGGTGACTGTAGCGATGGTGGTGATGGGTATGACGATGCTAGTGATGGTGGTGATGGGGATGATGATGATAGCGATGTCGTTATAGGAATGTCGATGGTGATGATGGTTGCGATGGTGGTGATGGGGATGATGATGAAAGTGATGATGCTTATAGGGATGTTGATTGTAGCGATGGTGGTGATGTGGATGATGATTGTAGCGATGGTGGTGATGATTGTGATGGGTATGATGAAAGTAGCGATGGTGGTGATGGGAATAATGGTAGCGATGGTGGTAATGTAGATTATAATGGTAGTGATGGTGGTCATAGGGATGGTGATGGTGGCGATGGGGATGATGATGGTAGCGATTGTGGTGATGGTGGTAATGGGGATGATGCTGGTTGATGATGATGGTAGCGATGGTGGTGATGTAGATGATGATGGTAGCGATGGTGGGTCATAGGAATGGTGATGGTGGTGATGTGGATGTTGATTGTAGCGATGGTGGTGATGTGGATGATGATGGTAGCGATGGTGGTGATGTAGACGATGATGGTAGCGATGGTGGTGATGAGGATGATGATGGAAGCGATGGTGGTGATGTAGATGATGATGGTAGCGTTGGTGGTGATGGTGGTGATGGGGATGATGATGGTAGCGATGGTGGTGATGAGGATGATGGTAGTGATGGTGGTGATGGGGATGATGATGGTAGCGATGGTGGTGATGGTGGTGATGATGGTGACGATGGTAGCGATGGTGGTGATGTAGATGATGATGGTGGTGATGTAGATGATGATGGTGGTGATGGGGGTGATGGGGATGATGGTAGCGATGGTGGTGATGCTGGTTGATGATGATGGTAGCGATGGTGGTGATGGGGATGATGATGGTAGTGATGGTGGTGATGGGGATTATGGTAGCGATGATGGTCATAGCGATGGTGATGGATATGATGAAAGTAGCGATGGTGGTGATGTGGATGATGATCGTAGCGATGGTGGTGATGGGGATGATGGTAGCGATGGTGGTGATGTAGATTATAATGGTAGTGATGGTGGCCTTACGGATGGTGATGATGGTGGCGATGGGGATGATGATGGTGGTGATGGTGGCGATGGGGATGATGATGGTGATGATGGTGGCGATGGGGATGATGATGGTAGTGATGGTGGTGATGTGGATGATGATGGTGGTGATGGTAGCGATGGTGGTGATGGTAGCGATGGTGGTGATGAGGATGATGGTAGCGATGGTGGTGATGAGGATGATGATGGTAGCGATGGTGGTGATGAGGATGATGGTAGTGATGGTGGCGATGGGGATGATGATGGTAGCGATGGTGGTGATGTAGACGATGATGGTAGCGATGGTGGTGATGGGGATGATGATGGAAGCGATGGTGGTGATGTAGATGATGATTGTAGCGTTGGTGGTGATGGTGGTGATGGGGATGATGATGGTAGCGATGGTGGTGATGAGGATGATGGTGACGGTGGTGGTGATGATGGTGACGATGGTAGCGATGGTGGTGATGTAGATGATGATGGTGGTGATGTAGATGATGATGGTGGTGATGGGGATGATGGGGATGATGGTAGCGATGGTGGTGATGCTGGTTGATGATGATGGTAGCGATGGTGGTGATGGGGATGATGATGGTAGCGATGGTGGTAGTGATGGTGGTGATGGGGATGATGGTAGCGATGGTGGTCATAGCGATGGTGATGGATATGATGAAAGTAGCGATGGTGGTGATGTGGATGATGATCGTAGCGATGGTGGTGATGGGGATGATGGTAGCGATGGTGGTGATGTAGATTATAATGGTAGTGATGGTGGTCATAGGGATGGTGATGATGGTGGCGATGGGATGATGATGATGGTGGCGATGGTGATGATGATGATGGTGGCGATGGTGGTGATGCTGGTTGATGATGATGGTAGCGATGGTGGTGATGTAGATGATGATGGTAGCGATGGTGGGTCATAGGAATGGTGATGGTGGTGATGTGGATGTTGATTGTAGCGATGGTGGTGATGTGGATGATGATGGTAGTGATGGTGGTGATGTGGATGATGATGGTGGTGATGGTAGCGATGGTGGTGATGAGGATGATGGTAGCGATGGTGGTGATGAGGATGATGATGGTAGCGATGGTGGTGATGAGGATGATGGTAGCGATGGTGGTGATGGGGATGATGATGGTAGCGATGGTGGTGATGTAGATGATGATGGTAGTGATGGTGGTGATGTGGATGATGATGGTGGTGATGGTAGCGATGGTGGTGATGTGGATGATGATGGTAGTGATGGTGGTGATGTGGATGATGATGGTGGCGATGGTAGCGATGAGGATGATGGTAGTGATGGTGGTGATGGGGATGATGATGGTAGCGATAGTGGTGATGTAGATGATGATGGTAGCGATGGTGGTGATGGGGATGATAATGGAAGCGATGGTGGTGATGTAGATGATGATGGTAGCGATGGTGGTGATGGGGATGTTGATGTTAGCGATGGTGGTGATGGTAGCGATGGTGGTGATGAGGATGATGGTAGCGATGGTGGTGATGAGGATGATGATGGTAGCGATGGTGGTGATGAGGATGATGGTAGTGATGGTGGCGATGGGGATGATGATGGTAGCGATGGTGGTGATGGGGATGATGATGGTAGCGATGGTGGTGATGGTGATGATGGTGACGATGGTAGCGATGGTGGTGATGTAGATGATGATGGTGGTGATGTAGATGATGATGGTGGTGATGTAGATGATGATGGTGGTGATGGGGATGATGGGGATGATGGTAGCGATGGTGGTGATGCTGGTTGATGATGATGGTAGCGATGGTGGTGATGGGGATGATGATGGTAGCGATGGTGGTAGTGATGGTGGTGATGGGGATGATGGTAGTGATGGTGGTCATAGCGATGGTGATGGATATGATGAAAGTAGCGATGGTGGTGATGTGGATGATGATCGTAGCGATGGTGGTGATGGGGATGATGGTAGCGATGGTGGTGATGTAGATTATAATGGTAGTGATGGTGGTCATAGGGATGGTGATGATGGTGGCGATGGGGATGATGATGATGGTGGCGATGGTGGTGATGCTGGTTGATGATGATGGTAGCGATGGTGGTGATGTAGATGATGATGGTAGCGATGGTGGGTCATAGGAATGGTGATGGTGGTGATGTGGATGTTGATTGTAGCGATGGTGGTGATGTGGATGATGATGGTAGTGATGGTGGTGATGTGGATGATGATGGTGGTGATGGTAGCGATGGTGGTGATGAGGATGATGGTAGCGATGGTGGTGATGAGGATGATGATGGTAGCGATGGTGGTGATGAGGATGATGGTAGCGATGGTGGTGATGGGGATGATGATGGTAGCGATGGTGGTGATGTAGATGATGATGGTAGCGATGGTGGTGATGGGGATGATGATGGAAGCGATGGTGGTGATGTAGATGATGATGGTTAGCGATGGTAGTGATGGTGGTGATGGGGATGATGATGGTAGCGATGGTGGTGATGGTGGTGATGATGGTGACGATGGTAGCGATGGTGGTGATGTAGATGATGATGGTGGTGATGTAGATGATGATGGTGGTGATGGGGATGATGGGGATGATGGTAGCGATGCTGGCGATGCTGGTTGATGATGATGGTAGCGATGGTGGTGATGGGGATGATGGTGGTAGTGATGGTGGTGATGGGGATGTAGGTAGCGATGGTGGTCATAGCGATGGTTATGGGTATGATGAAAGTAGCGATGGTGGTGATGTGGATGATGATCGTAGCGATGGTGGTGATGGGGATGATGGTAGCGATGGTGGTGATGTAGATTATAATGGTAGTGATGGTGGTCATAGGGATGGTGATGATGGTGGCGATGGGGATGATGATGGTGGCGATGGTGGTGATGCTGTTTGATGATGATGGTAGCGATGGTGGTGATGTAGATGATGATGGTAGCGATGGTGGGTCATAGGAATGGTGATGGTGGTGATGTGGATGTTGATTGTAGCGATGGTGGTGATGTGGATGATGATGGTAGTGATGGTGGTGATGTGGATGATGATGGTGGTGATGGTAGCGATGGTGGTGATGAGGATGATGATGGTAGCGATGGTGGTGATGAGGATGATGATGGTAGCGATGGTGGTGATGGGGATGATGATGGTAGCGATGGTGGTGATGGTGGTGATGGGGATGATGATAGTAGCGATGGTGGTGATGAGGATGATGGTAGTGATGGTGGTGATGGGGATGATGATGGTAGCGATGGTGGTGATGGTGGTGATGATGGTGACGATGGTAGCAATGGTGGTGATGTAGATGATGATGGTGGTGATGTAGATGATGATGGTGGTGATGGGGATTATGGGGATGATGGTAGCGATGGTGGTGATGCTGGTTGATGATGATGGTAGCGATGGTGGTGATGGAGATGATGATGGTAGCGATGGTGGTAGTGATGGTGGTGATGGGGATGATGGTGGTGGTGATGAGGATGATGGTAGCGATTGTGGTGATGTAGATGATGATGGTAGTGATAGTGGTAGTGATAGTGGTGATGGGGATGATGGTGGTGTTGTGGATGATGATGGTAGCGATGGTGGTGATGTGAATGATAATGGTAGCGATGGTGGTAATGATGGTGGTGATGGTGGTGATGGGGATGATGGTAGCGATGGTGGTAGTGATGGTGGTGATGAGGATGATTATAGCGATGGTGTTGATGAGGATGATCTTAGCGATGGTGCTAATGGGGATGATGATGGTAGCGATGGTGGTAGTGATGGTGGTGATGGGGATGATGGTAGCGATGGTGGTAGTGATGGTGGTGATGATGATGGTTAGCGATGGTGGTGATGTGGATGATGATGATGGTAGCGATGGTGGTGATGTGGATGATGATGATGGTAGCTATGGGGTGATGGGGATGATGATGGTAGCGATGGTTGTGATGATGATGGTAGCGATGGTGGGTCATAGGGATGGTGATGGTGGTGATGTGGATGTGATTGTAGCGAGGGGGGGTTATAGGGATGTTGATTGTAGTGATGATGGTGATGATGATGGTAGTGATGGTGGTGATGGTAGCGATGGTGGTCATGAGGATGATGGTAGCAATGGTGGTGATGAGGATGATGGTAGCGATAGTGGTGATGGGGATGATGATGGTAGAGATGGTGGTGATGTGCATGATGATAGTAACGATGGTGGTGATGGAGATGATGATGGTAGCGATGGTGTGGTGATGTAGATGGTGATGGTAGCGATGGTGGTGATGTGGATGATGATGGTAGCGATGGTGGTGATGTGGATGATGATGGTAGCGATGGTGGTGATGTAGATGATGATGGTAATGATGGTGGTGATGGGGATGATGGTGGTGATGGTAGCGATGGTGGTGATGGGGATGATGATGGTGACGATGGTAGCGATGTAGATGATGATGATGGTGATGGGGATGATGGTAGCGATGGTGGTGATGATGCTAGTGATGGTGGTGATGTGGATGATGATGGTAGCGATGGTAGTGATGTAGATGATGATGGTAGCGATGGTGGTGATGTAGATGATGATGGTAGCGATGGTGGGTCATAGGGATGGTGATAGTGGTGATGGTAGCGATGGTGGTGATGGGTATGACGATGCTAGTGATGGTGGTAATGGACATGGTGATGATGGCGATGGTGGTGATGGGGATGATGATGGTAGCCATGGTGGTGATGCTGGTTGATGCTGTTGATGATGATGGTAGCGATGGTGGTGTTGTGATGATGATGGAAGCGATGGTGGTGATGGTGATAGGGATGGTGGTGATGAGGATGATGGTAGCGATGGTGGTGATGGGGATGATGATGGTAGTGATGGTGGTGATGAGGATGATGGTAGCGATGGTGGTGATGGGGATTATGATGGTAGCGATGGTGGTAGTGATGGTGGTGATGGGGATGATGATGGTAGTGATGGTGGTGATGAGGATGATGGTAGCGATGGTGGTGATGGGGATGATGATGGTAGCGATGGTGGTGATGGTGGTGGTGATGATGGTGACGGTGGTGGTGATGATGGTGACGATGGTAGCGATGGTGGTGATGTAGATGATGATGGTGATGTAGATGATGATGGTGGTGATGGGGATGATGGGGATGATGGTAGCGATGGTGGTGATGCTGGTTGATGATGATGGTAGCGATGGTGGTGATGGGGATGATGATGGTAGCGATGGTGGTAGTGATGGTGGTGATGGGGATGATGGTAGCGATGGTGGTCATAGCGATGGTGATGGATATGATGAAAGTAGCGATGGTGGTGATGTGGATGATGATCGTGGTGATGGGGATGATGGTAGCGATGGTGGTGATGTAGATTATAATGGTAGTGATGGTGGTCATAGGGATGGTGATGATGGTGGCGATGGGGATGATGATGATGGTGGCGATGGTGGTGATGCTGGTTGATGATAATGGTAGCGATGGTGGTGATGTAGATGATGATGGTAGCGATGGTGGGTCATAGGAATGTGATGGTGGTGATGTGGATGTTGATTGTAGCGATGGTGGTGATGTGGATGATGATGGTAGTGATGGTGGTGATGTGGATGATGATGGTGGTGATGGTAGCGCTGGTGGTGATGAGGATGATGGTAGCGATGGTGGTGATGAGGATGATGATGGTAGCGATGGTGGTGATGAGGATGATGGTAGCGATGGTGGTGATGGGGATGATGATGGTAGCGATGGTGGTGATGTAGATGATGATGGTAGTGATGGTGGTGATGTGGATGATGGATGGAAGCGATGGTGGTGATGTAGATGATGATGGTGGTGATGGTGGTGATGGTGGTGATGGGGATGATGATGGAAGCGATGGTGGTGATGAGGATGATGGTAGTGATGGTGGTGATGGGGATGATGATGGTAGCGATGGTGGTGATGGTGGTGATGATGGTGACGATGGTAGCGATGGTGGTGATGTAGATGATGATGGTGGTGATGTAGATGATGATGGTGGTGATGGGGATGATGGGGATGATGGTAGCGATGCTGGTGATGCTGGTTGATGATGATGGTAGCGATGGTGGTGATGGGGATGATGGTGGTAGTGATGGTGGTGATGGGGATGATGGTAGCGATGGTGGTCATAGCGATGGTTATGGGTATGATGAAAGTAGCGATGGTGGTGATGTGGATGATGATCGTAGCGATGGTGGTGATGGGGATGATGGTAGCGATGGTGGTGATGTAGATTATAATGGTAGTGATGGTGGTCATAGGGATGGTGATGATGGTGGCGATGGGGATGATGATGGTAGCGATGGTGGTGATGTAGATGATGATGGTAGCGATGGTGGGTCATAGGAATGGTGATGGTGGTGATGTGGATATTGATTGTAGCGATGGTGGTGATGTGGATGATGATGGTAGTGATGGTGGTGATGTGGATGATGATGGTGGTGATGGTAGCGATGGTGGTGATGAGGATGATGGTTAGCGATGGTGGTGATGTGGATGATGATGGTAGCGATGGTAGCGATGTGGTGATGTGGATGATGATGGTAGCGATGGTGGTGATGAGGATGATGGTAGTGATGGTGGTGATGGGGATGATGATGGTTAGCGATGGTGGTGATGTAGATGATGATGGAAGCGATGGTGGTGATGTAGATGATGATGGTAGCGATGGTGGTGATGGTGATGATGATAGTAGCGATGGTGGTGATGGGGATGATGATAGTAGCGATGGTGGTGATGAGGATGATGGTAGTGATGGTAGTGATGGTGGTGATGGTGGTGATGATGGTGACGATGGTAGCAATGGTGGTGATGTAGATGATGATGGTGGTGATGTAGATGATGATGGTGGTGATGGGGATGATGGGGATGATGGTAGCGATGGTGGTGATGCTGGTTGATGATGATGGTAGCGATGGTGGTGATTGAGATGATGATGGTAGCGATGGTGGTAGTGATGGTGGTGATGGGGATGATGGTGGTGGTGATGAGGATGATGGTAGCGATTGTGGTGATGTAGATGATGATGGTAGTGATGGTGGTAGTGATGGTGGTGATGGGGATGATGGTAGCGATGGTGGTGTTGTGGATGATTATAGCGATGGTGTGATGGGGATGATGATGGTAGCGATGGTGGTAGTGATGGTGGTGGATGGGGATGATGGTAGCGATGGTGGTAGATGGTGGTGATGATGATGGTAGCGATGGTGGTGATGTGGATGATGATGATGTAGCGATGGTGGTGATGTGGATGATGATGATGGTAGCGATGGGGTGATGATGATGGTAGCGATGGTGGGTCATAGGGATGGTGATGGTGGTGATGTGGATGTTGATTGTAGCGAGGGGGGTTATAGGGATGTTGATTGTAGTGATGATGGTGATGATGATGGTAGTGATGGTGGTGATGGTAGCGATGGTGGTCATGAGGATGATGGTAGCAATGGTGGTGATGAGGATGATGGTAGCGATAGTGGTGATGGGGATGATGATGGTAGCGATGGTGGTAGTGATGGTGGTGATGGGGATGATGGTGGTAGCGATGGTGATGATGTGCATGATGATAGTAACGATGGTGGTGATGGAGATGATGATGGTAGCGATGGTGGTGATGTGATGGTGATGGTAGCGATGGTGGTGATGTGGATGATGATGGTAGCGATGGTGGTGATGTAGATGATGATGGTAATGATGGTGGTGATGGGGGATGTGGTGGATGGTAGCGATGGTGGTGATGGGGATGATGATGGTGACGATAGTAGCGATGTAGATGATGATGGTGGTGATGGGGATGATGTGTAGCGATGGTGGTGATGATGCTAGTGATGGTGGTGATGTGGATGATGATGGTAGCGATGGTAGTGATGTAGATGATGATGGTAGCGATGTAGCGATGGTGGTGATGTAGATGATGATGGTAGCGATGGTGGGTCATAGGGATGGTGATAGTGGTGATGGTAGCGATGGTGGTGATGGGTATGACGATGCTAGTGATGGTGGTAAGGACATGGTGTGATGGCGATGGTGGTGATGGGGATGATGATGGTAGCCATGGTGGTGATGCTGGTTGATGCTGTTGATGATGATGGTAGCGATGGTGGTGTTGTGATGATGATGGAAGCGATGGTGGTGATGGTGATAGGGATGGTGGTGATGAGGATGATGGTGGCGATGGTGGTGATGGGGATGATGATGGTAGTGATGGTGGTGATGAGGATGATGGTAGCGATGGTGGTGATGGGGATTATGATGGTAGCGATGGTGGTAGTGATGGTGGTGATGGGGATGATGATGGTAGTGATGGTGGTGAGGGATGGTAGCGATGGTGGTGATGGGGATGATGATGGTAGCGATGGTGGTGATGGAGATGATGGTAGCGATGGTGGTAATGAGGATGATGATGGTGACGATGGTGACGATGGTGATGATGATGGTGACGATGGTGATGATGATGGTAGCGATGGGGTTATAGGGATGTTGATGGTGATGATGGTAGCGATGGTGGTGATGGGGATGATGATGGTAGCGATGGTGGTGATGTAGATGATGGTGGTAGTGATGGTGGTGATGGGGATGATGGTGGTGATGGTAGCGATGGTGGTGATGTAGATGATGATGGTAGTGATGGTGGTGATGGGGATGATGGTAGCGATGGTGGTGACGAAGATGATGGTAGCGATGGTGGTGATGGGAATGATGATGGTAGCGATGGTGGTGATGGGGATGATGGTAGCGATGGTGGTGATGATGATGGTAGCGATGGTGGGTCATAGGGATGGTGATGGTGGTGATGGTAGCGATGGTGGTGATGGGTATGACGATGCTAGTGATGGTGGTAATGGACATGGTGATGATGGCGATGGTGGTGATGGGGATGATGATGGTAGCCATGGTGGTGATGCTGGTTGATGCTGTTGATGATGATGGTAGCGATGGTGGTGTGGGATGATGATGATGGAAGCGATGGTGGTGATGGTGATAGGGATGGTGGTGATGAGGATGATGGTAGCGATGGTGGTGATGGGGATGATGGTAGTGATGGTGGTGATGAGGATGATGGTAGCGATGGTGGTGATGGGGATTATGATGGTAGCGATGGTGGTGATGGAGATGATGGTAGCGATGGTGGTAATGAGGATGATGATTGTGACGATGGTGACGATGGTGATGATGATGGTGACGATGGTGATGATGATGGTAGCGATGGTGGTTATAGGGATGTTGATGGTGATGATGGTAGCGATGGTGGTGGGGATGATGATGGTAAGCGATGGTGGTGATGTAGATGATGGTGGTAGTGATGGTGGTGATGGGGATGATGGTGGTGATGGTAGCGATGGTGGTTATGGGATGACGATGGTGACGATGGTAGCGATGGTGGTGATGTAGATGATGATGGTAGTGATGGTGGTGATGGGGATGATGGTAGCGATGGTGGTGACGAAGATGATGGTAGCGATGGTGGTGATGGGAATGATGATGGTAGCGATGGTGGTGATGAGGATGATGGTAGCGATGGTGGTGATGATGATGGTAGCGATGGGGGTCATAGGGATGGTGATGGTGGTGATGGTAGCGATGGTGGTGATGGGTATGACGATGCTAGTGATGGTGGTAATGGACATGGTGATGATGGCGATGGTGGTGATGGGGATGATGATGGTAGCCATGGTGGTGATGCTGGTTGATGTTGTTGATGATGATGGTAGCGATGGTGGGTTGTGGATGATGGTGGTGATGATGGTAGCGATGGTGGTGTTGGGATGACGATGGAAGCGATGGTGGTGATGTGGATGATGATGGTAGCGATGGTGGTGATGTAGATGATGATGGTAATGATGGTGGTGATGGGGATGATGGTGGTGATGGTAGCGATGGTGGTGATGATGCTAGTGATGGTGGTG